>NC_091382.1:15094622-15147122 GCF_038502225.1 Cherax quadricarinatus
TATCCACGATCTGTGAAGGTAATATCCACGATCTGTGAAGGTAATATCCACGACCTGTGAAGGTAATATCCGCGATCTGTGAAGGTAATATCCACGACCTGTGAAGGTAATATCCACGACCTGTGAAGGTAATATCCAGGACCTGTGGAGGTAATATCAACGACCTGTGAAGGTAATATCCACGACCTGTGGAGGTAATATCCAAGACCTGTGAAGGTAATATCCATGACCTGTGGAGGTAATATCCACGACCTGTGAAGGTTATATCCACGAACTGTGGAGGTAATATCCAAGACCTGTGAAGGTAATATCCACGACCTGTGGAGGTAATATCCAAGACCTGTGAAGGTAATATCCATCACCTGTGGAGGTAATATCCACGACCTGTGAAGGTAATATCCACGATCTGTGAAGGTAATATCCACGACCTGTGAAGGTAATATCCACGACCTGTGAAGGTAATATCCACGAATTGTGAAGGTAATATCCACGATCTGTGAAGGTAATATCCACGACCTGTGAAGGTAATATCCACGATCTGTGAAGGTAATATCCACGACCTGTGAAGGTAATATCCACGACCTGTGAAGGTAATATCCACGATCTGTGAAGGTAATATCCACGACCTGTGAAAGTAATATCCACGATCTGTGAAGGTAATATCCACGACCTGTGAAGGTAATATCCACGACCTGTGAAGTTAATATTCACGACCTGTGAAGGAAATATCCACGACCTGTGAAGGTAATATCCACGATCTGTGAACGTAATATCCACGACCTGTGAAGGTAATATCCACGACCTGTTAAGGTAATATCCATGACCTGTGAAGGTAATATCCACGATCTGTGATGGTAATATCCACGACCTGTAGAGGTAATATCCACGACCTGTGAAGGTAATATGCACGATCTGTGAAGGTAATATCCACGATCTGTGAAGGTAATATCCACGACCTGTGAAGGTAATATCCACGACCTGTGAAGGTAATATCCACGACCTGTGAAGTTAAAATCCACGATCTGTGAAGGTAATATCCATGACCTGTGAAGGTAATATCCACGACCTGTGGAGGTAATATCCACGACCTGTGAAGGTAATATCCACGACCTGTGAAGGTAATTTCCACGACCTGTGAAGGTAATGTCCACGACCTGTGAAGGTAATATCCATGACCTGTGAAGGTAATATCCACGACCAGTGAAGGTAATATCCACGGTCTGTGAAGATAATATCCACGACCTCTAGAGTTAATATCCAGGACCTGTGAAGGTAATATCCACGACCTGTGAAGTTAAAATCCACGATCTGTGAAGGTAATATCCACGACCTGTGAAGGTAATATCCACGACCTGTGAAGGTAATATCCACGACCTGTGAAGGTAATATCCACGACCTTTGGAGGTAATATCCACGACCTGTGAAGGTAATATCCACGATCTGTGAAGGTAATATCCACGACCTGTGAAGGTAATATCCACGACCTTTGGAGGTAATATCCACGACCTGTGAAGGTAATATCCACGACCTGTGAAAGTAATATCCACGACCTGTGAAGGTAATATCCACGACCTGTGAAGGTAATATCCACGACCTGTGAAGGTAATATCCACGACCTGTGAAGGTAATGTCCACGACCTGTGAAGGTAATATCCACGACCTGTGAGGTAATATCCACGACCTGTGAAGGTAATATCCACGGTCTGTGAAGGTAATATCCACGACCTTTAGAGGTAATATCCACGACCTGTGAAGGTAATATCCACGATCTGTGAAGGTAATATCCAATACCTGTGAAAATAATATCCACGACCTGTGAAGGTAATATCCACGACCTTTAGAGGTAATATCCACGACCTGTGGAGGTAATATCCACGACCTGTGAAGGTAATATCCAATACCTGTGAAAATAATATCCACGACCTGTGAAGGTAATATCCACGACCTGTGAAGGTAATATCCACGACCTGTGGAGGTAATATCCACGACCTGTGAAGGTAATATCCACGACCTGTGAAGGTAATATCCACGACCTGTGAAGGTAATGTCCACGACCTGTGAAGGTAATATCCACGACCTGTGAAGGTAATATCCACGACCTGTGACGGTAATATCCACGGTCTGTGAAGGTAATATCCACGACCTTTAGAGGTAATATCCACGACCTGTGAAGGTAATATCCACGATCTGTGAAGGTAATATCCACGATCTGTGAAGGTAATATCCACGACCTGTGAAGGTAATATCAACGACCTGTGAAGGTAATATCAACGACCTGTGGAGGCAATATCCACGACCTGTGAAGGTAATATCCACGACCTGTGAAGGTAATATCCACGACCTGTAGAGGTAATATCCACGACCTGTAGAGGTAATATCCACGACCTGTGGAGGTAATATCCACGACCTGTGAAGGTAATATCCACGACCTGTGGAGGTAATATCCACGACCTGTGAAGGTAATATCCACGACCTGTGAAGGTAATGTCCACGACCTGTGAAGGTAATATCCACGACCTGTGGAGGTAATATCCACGACCTGTGAGGGTAATATCCACGACCTGTGAAGGTAATATCCACGATCTGTGAATGTAATATCCACGATCTGTGAAGGTAATATCCACGATCTGTGAAGGTAATATCCACGACCTGTGAAGGTAATATCCACGATCTGTGAAGGTAATATCCACGACATGTGAAGGTAATATCCACGATCTGTGAAGGTAATATCCACGATCTGTGAAGGTAATATCCACGACCTGTGAGGGTAATATCCACGTTCTGTGAAGTTAATATCCACAACCTCTGAAGGTAATATCCACGACCTGTGAAGGTAATATCCACGACCTGTGAAGGTAATATCCACGACCTGTGAAGGTAATATTCACGATCTGTGAAGGTAATATCAACGACCTGTGAAGGTAATATCCACGACCTGTGAAGGTAATATCCACGACCTGTGAAGGTAATATCCACGACCTGTGAAGGTAATATCCACGACGGTAAAACAACCCCAGCTGCTCTAATATAAACTTATCTATTAAATAGATATCTATTTGCTATTTGTTCTGGTACATATTTTTTTCTTAAATAACTGAACTAACCTATATTTGGTCGACCTTCTGAAGGTTAGTATTTTTTTTTAAATAAAAATCTATAATTTTTAGCAAGTTGAGCAAATTGCATTAGTTTACCTCAGCAAGAAGATTGCTAACCAAAACTGCAAAAATTCCTATAAAACTCAAAAACGCTATAAAGCGGTGAATGAAAGATCCCCCTTCTCCCCCCCCCGCCCCCACAGCAACAAAGATCACTTACTCTCTTTCTCAGCCCAAATTACGGTTGTTGTCCACTTTAAGAAATACTGGGAGACGGAACAGCCTTGTCCCTCCAGAGTCCAGTCGAGTCTCACTTGCTGGGAATTACTGAGAGTACATGATACTTCTGAAACTGAACAACATATCTTTAGTGCCGAATAGGTAAAAGTGGTCAATTAGCGAGAACTCGTTTAAAATTAAGTCCTTTCTAAAAATTTCTCTTATACACTTTTAAAGATATATTTTTTTCATTTAGTTTAATGTAAAAATTAATAATTTTGAACCTGGAGTTTTATCTGAAGAGAGTTCCAGGGGTCAACGCCCCCTTACCTTATTTTAACAAGGGCAATTTAATTTATCTTAATCCAACTAAATATATGTTAGATAAATGTACAATACTTCATCATTCCACCAATCACTCCTCTTTCCTCTTGCACCCACCCTCCTATAACCACAAACTTCTGCCCCACATTCTAATACTGCATTTTAAAAACTATTCCAACCCTCTTCAACCCCCCCCCCCACTACTCATACTTGCACCAGTCCGCCTTTTTGCCAATAGTTACTTATATCTCACCCGAACTTCATCCTAGCTTAGTTTATACACTTTCACCTCCCTCTTACTTGTTGTTGCCATTTTCCTCTTGTCCCATCTACCTCTTACTCTAATTGTAGCTACAACTAAATAATGGTCCGATATATCAGTTTTTTTTTTTTATATTTTATTTAAAACTCAGGTACAAAAAATATATGGGTACATAATCAATATGTAACAAGAAACAGGCAGTAAAACGATAATCTCGATATATCAGTTGCCCCTCTATAAACGTGTACATCCTGGAGCCTACCCATCAACCATTTATCCACCAATATATAATCTAACAAACTACTTTCATTACGTGCTATATTATACCTCATATACATATTTATCCTCTTTTTCATAAAATATGTATTACTTATTACCAAACCTCTTTCTACACATTTACCCCTGGCATCAGAAGTTTAACTATTACTCCCTCTACAACATTTTTACCCAATTTAGCATTGGGTAAAGTACTCTCACATGGTTCAAAACTCCCCATGCATTCACTCAACATTTCCCCAAATCTCTCTGTCTCTGTCTCTGTCTGTCTGTCTGTCTGTCTGTCTGTCTGTCTCTCTCTCTCTCTCTCTCTCTCTCTCTCTCTCTCTCTCTCTCTCTCTCTCTCTCTCTCTCTCTCTCTCTCTCTCTCTCGCTCTCGCTCTCTCTACTCTACACTTCTCACTTCTCCAGGTGCATAAACACTTACTATAACCCACTTTTCACATCCAACCCTTATTTTACTCCCAATAATACTTGAATTAATACATTTATATTCCCTCTTTTCCTGCCATAACTTATCCTTCAACATTATTGCTACTCCTTCCTTAGCTCTAACTATACTAGAAACCCCTGACCAAATCTCATTTATTTCTCTCCACAGAAGCTCTCTCACTCCCTTCAGCTTTGTTTCACTTAAAGCCAGAACATCCAGTATCTTCTCATTCTTAACATCCACAATCATCTCTTTCTTATCATTCACGCAACATCCACGCACATTCAGACTTCCCTCTTTAACGGTTTTCTTCATTTTCTTTTTAGTAGGCTATACAGCAAAAGGATATGATATGGAAAGCAATAAGAACAAGGACTATTAAGATAAAATCAAAGAAAACACAGATAAGTGTGCATACATAAAATTGTACATGTATGTGTAGTGTGACCTAAGTGTAAGTAGAAGTAGCAAGACGTACCTGTAATCTTGCATGTTTATGAGACAGACAAAAGACACCAGCAATCCTACCATCATGTAAAACAATCACAGTCTTTTGTTTTACACTCACTTGGCAGGAAGGTAGTACCTCCCTGGGTGGTTGCTGTCTACCAACCTACTACAATAGGACCATAGTACCTCCCTGGGTGGTTGTTGTCTATCAACCTACTACCACAGGACGGTAGTACCTCCCTGGGTGGTTGCTGTCTACCAACCTACTACCACACGACGGTAGTACCTCCCTGGGTGGTTGCTGTCTACCAACCTACTACCACAGGACGGTAGTACCTCCCTGGGTGGTTGCTGTCTACCAACCTACTACCACAGGACGGTAGTACCTCCCTGGGTGGTTGCTGTCTACCAACCTACTACCACAGGACGGTAGTACCTCCCTGGGTGGTGGCTGTCTACCAACCTACTACCACAGGACGGTAGAACCTCCCTGGTTGGTTGCTGTCTACCAACCTACTACCACAGGAGCCTAGTACCTCCCTGGTTGGTTGCTGTCTACCAACCTACTACCATAGGACCGTAGTACATCCCTAGGTGGTTGCTATGTACAAACCTACTACCATAGGACCGTAGTACCTCCCTGCATGGTTGTTGTCTATCAACCTACTACCATAGGACCGTAGTACCTCCCTGGGGGGTTGCTGTCCACCAACCTACTACCATAGGACCGAAGTACCTCCCTGGGTGGTTGCTGTCCACCAACCTACTACCATAGGACCGTAGTAACTCCCTGGGTGGTTGCTGTCTTCCAACCTACTACCATAGGACCGTACTACCTCCCTGGGTGGTTGCTGTCCACCAACCTACTACCATAGGACCGTAGTACCTCCCTGGGTAGTTGCTATCTACCAACCTACTACCATACGACTGTAGTACCTTCCTGGGAAATTGCTGTCTACCAACCTACTACCATAGGACCGTAGTACCTCCCTGGGTGGTTGTTGTCTACCAACCTACTACCATACGACCGTAGTACTTCCCTAGGAGGTTGCTATCTACCAACCTACTACCATAGGACCGTAGTACCTCCCTGCGTGGTTGCTGTCTACCAACCTACTACCATAGGACCGTAGTACCTCCCTGGGTGGTTGCTGTTTACCAACCTACTACCATAGGATCGTAGTACCTCCGTGGGTGGTTGCTGTCTACCAACCTACTACCATAGGACCGTAGTACCTCCCTGGGTGGTTGGTGTCTACCAACCTACTACCATAGGACCGTAGTACCTCCCTGCTTGGTTGCTATCTACCAACCTACTACCACAGGACCGTAGTACCTTCCTGGGTGGTTGCTGTCTACCAACCTACTACCATAGGACCGTAGTACCTTCCTGGGAGGTTCCTGTACACCAACCTACTACCATAGGACCGTAGTACCTCCCTGGGTGGTTGCTATCTACCAACCTACTACCATAGGACCGTAGTATCTTCCTGGGTGGTTGCTATCTACCAACCTACATCCATAGGACCGTAGTACCCCCCTGGGTGGTAGCTGTCTACCAACCTACTACCAAACGACCATAGTACCTCCCTGGGTGGTTGCTGTCTACCAACCTACTACCATAGGACCGTAGTACCTCCATGGGTGGTTGCTATTTACCAACCTACTACCATAGGACCGTAGTACCTTCCAGGGTGGTTGCTGTCTACCAATCTACTACCACAGGACCGTAGTACCTCCCTGGGTGGTTGCTGTCTACCAACCTACTACCATAGGACCATAGTACCTCCCTGGGTGGTTGTTGTCTATCAACCTACTACCACAGGACGGTAGTACCTCCCTGGGTGGTTGCTGTCTACCAACCTACTACCACACGACGGTAGTACCTCCCTGGGTGGTTGCTGTCTACCAACCTACTACCACAGGACGGTAGTACCTCCCTGGGTGGTTGCTGTCTACCAACCTACTACCACAGGACGGTAGTACCTCCCTGGGTGGTTGCTGTCTACCAACCTACTACCACAGGACGGTAGTACCTCCCTGGGTGGTGGCTGTCTACCAACCTACTACCACAGGACGGTAGAACCTCCCTGGTTGGTTGCTGTCTACCAACCTACTACCACAGGAGCCTAGTACCTCCCTGGTTGGTTGCTGTCTACCAACCTACTACCATAGGACCGTAGTACATCCCTAGGTGGTTGCTATGTACAAACCTACTACCATAGGACCGTAGTACCTCCCTGGGGGGTTGCTGTCCACCAACCTACTACCATAGGACCGAAGTACCTCCCTGGGTGGTTGCTGTCCACCAACCTACTACCATAGGACCGTAGTAACTCCCTGGGTGGTTGCTGTCTTCCAACCTACTACCATAGGACCGTACTACCTCCCTGGGTGGTTGCTGTCCACCAACCTACTACCATAGGACCGTAGTACCTCCCTGGGTAGTTGCTATCTACCAACCTACTACCATACGACCGTAGTACCTTCCTGGGTAATTGGTGTCTACCAACCTACTACCATAGGACCGTAGTACCTCCCTGGGTGGTTGTTGTCTACCAACCTACTACCATACGACCGTAGTACTTCCCTAGGAGGTTGCTATCTACCAACCTACTACCATAGGACCGTAGTACCTCCCTGCGTGGTTGCTGTCTACCAACCTACTACCATAGGACCGTAGTACCTCCCTGGGTGGTTGCTGTTTACCAACCTACTACCATAGGATCGTAGTACCTCCGTGGGTTGTTGCTGTCTACCAACCTACTACCATAGGACCGTAGTACCTCCCTGGGTGGTTGGTGTCTACCAACCTACTACCATAGGACCGTAGTACCTCCCTGCTTGGTTGCTATCTACCAACCTACTACCACAGGACCGTAGTACCTTCCTGGGTGGTTGCTGTCTACCAACCTACTACCATAGGACCGTAGTACCTTCCTGGGAGGTTCCTGTACACCAACCTACTACCATAGGACCGTAGTACCTCCCTGGGTGGTTGCTATCTACCAACCTACTACCATAGGACCGTAGTATCTTCCTGGGTGGTTGCTATCTACCAACCTACATCCATAGGACCGTAGTACCCCCCTGGGTGGTAGCTGTCTACCAACCTACTACCAAACGACCATAGTACCTCCCTGGGTGGTTGCTGTCTACCAACCTACTACCATAGGACCGTAGTACCTCCCTGGGTGGTTGCTATTTACCAACCTACTACCATAGGACCGTAGTACCTTCCAGGGTGGTTGCTGTCTACCAATCTACTACCACAGGACCGTAGTACCTCCCTGGGTGGTTGCTATCTACCATCCTACTACCATAGGACCGTAGTACCTTACTGGGTGGTTGCTGTCTACCAACCTACTACCATAGGACCGTAGTACCTCCCTGGGTGGTTGCTATCTACCAACATCCTACCACAGGACAGTAGTGCCTCCCTGGGTGGTTGGTGTCTACCAACATCCTACCACAGGTCGGAAATACCTCCCTGAGTGGTTGCTGTCTACCAACCTACTACCATAGGACGGTAGTACCTCCCTGAGGAGTTGCTGTCTACCAACATCCTACCACAGGGCGATAGTTCCTCCCTGGGTGGTTGCTATCTACCAACATCCTACCACAGGACGGTAGTACCTCCCTGGGTGGTTGCTGTCAACCAACCTACTACCATAGGACCGTAGTACCTCCCTGGGTGGTTGCTAGCTACCAACCTACTACCATAGGACCGTAGTACCTCACTGGGTGGTTGCTATCTACCAACCTACTACCATAGGACCGTAGTACCTTCCTGGGTGGTTGCTGTCTACCAACCTACTACCATAGGACCGTAGTACCTCCTTGGGTGGTTACTATCTACCAACCTACTACCATAGGACCGTAGTACCTTCCTGGGTGGTTGCTATCTACCAACCTACTACCATAGGACCGTAGTACCTCCCTGGGTGGTTGCTGTCTACGAACCTACTAAAAAACGACCATAGTACGTGCCTGGGTGGTTGCTGTCTACCAACCTACTACCATACGACCGTAGTTCCTCCCTGGGTGGTTGCTATTTACCAACCTACTACCATAGGACCGTAGTACCTTCCTGGGTGGTTGCTGTCTACCAACCTACTACCATAGGACCGTAGTACCTCCCTGGGTGGTTGCTATCTACCATCCTACTACCATAGGACCGTAGTACCTTCCTGGGTGGTTGCTGTCTACCAATCTACTACCATAGGACCGTAGTACCTCCCTGGGTGGTTGCTATCTACCAACATCCTTCCACAGGACGGTAGTGCCTCGCTGGGTGTTTGCTGTCTACCAACATCCTACCACTGGTCGGAAGTACCTCCCAGAGTGCTTGCTGTCTACCAACCTACTACCATAGGACGGTAGTACCTCCCTGAGTAGTTGCTGTCTACCAACATCCTACCACAGGGCGGTAGTTCCTCCCTGGGTGGTTGCTATCTACCAACATCCTAACAGAGGACGGTAGTACCTCCCTGGGTGGTTGCTGTCTACCAACCTACTACCATAGGACGGTAGTACCTCTCTGGGTGGTTGCTATCTACCAACATCGTACCACAAGACGGTAGTACCTCCCTGGGTGGTTGCTGTCTACCAACCTAATACCAAAGGACGGTCGTACCTCCCTGGGTGGAAGCTGTCTACCAACCTACTACCACAGGACGGTAGTAACTCCCTGGGCGGTAGCTGTCTACCAACATCCTACCACAGGACGGTAGTACCTCCCTGGGTGGTTGCTATTTACCAACATCCTACCACAGGACGGTAGTACCTTCCAGGGTGGTAGCTGTCTACCAACCTACTACCACAGGACGGTAATACCTCCCTGGGTGGTTGCTCTCTACCAACATCCTACCACAGGACGGTAGTACCTCCCTGGGTGGTAGCTGTCTACCAACATCCTACCACAGGACGGTAGTACCTGCATGGGTGGTAGTTGTCTACTAACCTACTACCACAGGACGGTAGTACCTCCCTGGGTGGTTGCTCACTACCACCACTTACCACAGGACGGTAGTACCTCCCTGGGTGGTTGCTGTCTACCAACATCCTACCACAGGACGGTAGTACCTCCCTGGGTGGTAGCTATCTACCAACCTACTACCACAGGACGGTAGTACCTCCCCTGGGTGGTTGCTGTCTTCCAACCTACTACGACAGGACGGTAGTACCTCCCTGAGTGGTTGCTCTCTACCAACATCCTACCACAGGACGGCAGTACCTCCCTGGGTGGTTGCTGTCTACCAAAATCCTACCACAGGACGGTAGTAACTCCCTTGGTGGTTGCTGTCTACAAACATCCTACCACAGAACGGTAGTACCTCCCTGGGTGGTTGCAATCTACCAACATCCTACAACAGGACGGTGGTACCTCCCTGGGTGGTTGCTATCTACCAACCTACTACCACAGGACGGTAGTACCTCCCCTGGGTGGTAGCTGTCTTCCAACCTACTACCACAGGACGGTATTACCTCCCTGGGTGGTTGCTCTCTACCAACATCCTAACACAGGACGGTAGTACTTCCCTAGGTGGTAGCTGTCTACCAATATCCTACCACAGGACGGTAGTACCTCCCTTGGTGGTTGCTGTCTACAAACATCCTACCACAGGACGGTAGTACATCCCTGGGTAGTTGCTATCTACCAACCTACTACCACATAACGGTAGTACCTCCCTGGGTGGTTGCTGTCTACCAACCTACTACCACAGGACGGTAGTACCTCCCTGGGTGGTTGCTATCTACCAACATCCTACAACAGGACGGTAGTACCTCCCTGGGTGGTTGCTATCTACCAACCTATTACCACAGGACGGAGGTACCTCCCTGGGTGGTTGCTGTCTACCAACATCCTACCACAGGACGGTAGTACCTCCCTGGGTGGTTGCTATCTACCAACCTACTACCACAGGACGGAAATACCTCCCTGGGTGGTTGCTGTCTACCAACATCCTACAGCAGGACGGTAGTACCTCCCTGGGTGGTTGCTATCTACCAACCTACTACCACAGAATGGTAGTACCTCCCTGGGTGGTGGCTATCTGCCAACCTACTACGACAGGACGGAAGTACATCCCTGGGTGGTTGCTGTCTACAAACATCCTACCACAGGACGGTAGTACCTTCCTGGGTGGTTGCTATCTACCAACCTACTACCACAGAATTAAATATATTGCCGGCAAAGAAAATATGTTGGCAGACTCTTTATCTAGTCTAATATTTTTATTTATTTAGGTTAGGATGTTATATTATTTGTGGTAACCCCTTTTCACGCTCTTTTTTTTTATCCCCTGGTGTGGGGTTTTTTTTAAGTGAAGGGATGCGGGCTACCGTCCGCCTGTATCTTGGACCTGTGCTAGCCTGACTGATTGCTGTGTCACTTTGAGTTTAGGGTTTGGCTTTTGGTCTCGAGAAAAGCTGAGCTCTATCTAAAAGTTGGATGGTGGAGAGGAAAGGCGGTCCCATTATTTTGTGCCATGGCGGCACGGTTACCACTGGGAGGTGGCAGCCTAATCCTGAGCCTTCTCGGGGTGGGCGTGTGGCATGCAAAGAGTACGTAACCTTTATTCGGTGCATGTACACACCCTCATTTACAGGCTATCTCCCCCAACAAGCGAACCAGGTTGCTAAGAGTTGATGATGGGGCCCCGTCGTTCAACTAGTGACTAGGTTCTAGCCAATTAGAAGATGGTTTTGGCAATCGCAGAGGTTATGTGGGTACCGCTCTCCTGTCTGCCCTTGTCATTCCCATTCTAGAGCTGGTTGAAGCATGGTCTGCTATCTTGTGGCTTCTATTTCTGCCTTGCTTACCGTGGAGTGGACTATACTTATCACTGTACATAGTGTACATATTGCTGTTCTAAATTGGTGAAGGATAATATAAGTCTAAACTTTTTCTGCTGTGTTTATTTTGCTTCCATTACACCCGGGATAACAGGCCATTTGGAATCCTGGGTTGTAATAATTCACTACAAGAATGTATTCAAAGTGTACGTAAGACTTGTTCTGAGAGGCGGTAGGATTCATTCAGTTATTCACTGGAAAACAACTGACTGATCTTAACGAAGGTAATTCATGGATTTGTAGCGCATCGTAGCAATGTAAAAACGTTAAATATTTTAAATTCAGTTTAATATTTAATAATTTTCTGGGTTTTAGATCAAATGCCCGAAATGGCTAAATGGAACAAGTCGTCTATGAGGGAAAACTTTGTAAATGAAGAATCACACTACACTGAATTTGTATCTATTTTCTATTGTATTCTATTGTGTAGGTAATGTACATTATTGTTCACCAGGATACAGCAGCGTTTTAGGCCAATCAAAAAAGGTTTTGTCAATTTATGCCACGGCAACCAGAACCAGCATAGGCCTACATAACATTGACCAGAACCAGCATAGACCTACATAACATTGACCAGAACCAGCATAGGCCTACATAACATTGACCAGAACCAGCATAGGCCTACAAAACATTGACCAGAACCAGCATAGGCCTTCATAACATTGACCAGAACCAGCACAGGCCTACAAAACATTGACCAGAACCAGCATAGGCCTACATAACATTGACCAGAACCAGCATAGGCCTATATAACATTGTCCAGAACCAGCATAGGCCTGCATAACATTGACTAGAACCAGCATAGGCCTACATAACATTGACCAGAACCAACATAGGCCTACATAACATTGACCAAAACCAGCATAGGCCTACATATCATTGACCAGAATCAGCATAGGCCTACATAACATTGACAAGAACCAGCATAGGCCTACATAACATTGACCAGAACCAGCATAGGCCTTCATAACATTGACCAGAACCATCATAGGCCTACATAACATTGACCAGAACCAGCATAGACCTACATAACATTGACCAGAACAAGCATAGGCCTACATAACATTGACCAGAAGCAGCATAGGCCTACATAACATTGACCAGAACCAGCATAGGCCTATATAACATTGGCCAGAACCAGCATAGGTCTACATAACATTGACCAGAACCAGCATAAGCCTACATAACATTGACCAGAACCAGAATAGGCCTAAATAACATTTACCAGAACCAGCATAGCCCTACATAACATTGACCAGAACCAGCATAGGCCTACAAAGCTTTGACCAGAAGCAGCATATGTTGAGAAATGGCATTACCAGCTAAGCTTAAACAGTGAAAACTTAACTTAAAGACAACTCATCGCCTGCACAGCCGCCCCTGCAGACGAGGTCTAGAAGCTGTCGAAACCATCTCACAACGGGCTGTCAAGAATTATAATTTGTAAGATTATAAATTACCCCTAGGGGGTGTTATGTCAGCATATTTCATTCACTGATGGCTGACAAAATACATACTTGTTTGGACTCAAAAGTCCACACCTTACTGCCGACTATAGGTTGATTACAAACTCCTTGCGACTCAAGAACTGCGCAGTCCCCCGTTCTACAAGAAATTCGTAACATACCTTGCTCTTGTAACGTGAGCTATGGTGTTTTTCACACCTTCGACAGGTATCGGTGACTTGATAGAAGCTGAAGTGTCCTTGGATGTCCACATCTTCCATAGTCTAGGAAATGCACACTGGTGCACTATGTTCCACAAGATTTGTCTTTAGTGTTCACAGTCTTATCACAAGAGAAGCTGATCACACTTCTCTTAAGTGTTTATTGTGTTTTGTGAGACACTTTGTTCACACTAACGCACAGATCGTTGTTCTTTGTTGGTTATCCTGGCGTCAGTGTCACTCTCAGTAGAGTCAAAGTAATCTGAAGACGCAACAGTGCCCCATGCCGTCACTGCCCCCTGCACAAAAAAAAGCTGACCTAGTACTTTTTGCTTCCTTGCCACTTCCTCGATGAAGCAAAGCAGAAGGTTTGATTCTTGCTGTCATAATCATAGAGAACAATGTCCACTATCTTTACTATGGTAACGAAGTAGGAATAGGATTTTCCTTAATTGTTATGCTAAAGTAAGAGATGTACTGTCTCTTATTAAAATACACTCTGCAACACTGGACTGCAAGGAGCAATGGTCGGTTGACCACAGGTCGCATACTCGTACGGCATCTGTGATCAATTACTCACTGTAGCAGTAAACAAGACGCTTGCCCCTTCTGAGAGGGCTGGGCCCCTTAGGGCTGAAAGGGGCTGAAGGGGGCTGATACCCCCCTCCTGGAGAAAATTTCTCCACACTGGGGGGCGGCGGCGGTTCGCTGCAGGTGAACTATTCATCACTTAACATTAATTTGATTTTCTCACTCGCTACCACTGCTGCTTGTCTTTTCTGAACAGCTTTAGTCTGTGTGGTTTCTGGAGAATCACTAATTTTGTTTTCAACACTGTGTAATTCTAACGGTACTATTTTATTTATTGTCTGCTTATTCACTACACCTTTGCTCAAACATCAACTGTCCTCATGATTCCATTTGCATCAGGATATATGGTCACAATTTTTCCAAGTGTTCATTGGGACCTCGGACCATCATTGTCAATAATCACTATGTCACCAGGTCTTAAGGACTTATGATTTTCAGGAACACTAGCTCCATAGAAGTGTTCTCTCAATGAGGTGAGATAGTCTTCTCGCCAAATTTTCTCCCAACGTTCAATCACTTTATTAAGGTGTTTGAATTTACGTCTGAGTTGCTCAGGTTCGAAATAAGTAGGATCCTCTATGATTTCTTCATCATTCATGGGAGGAACAGGTTCGAGCCTTCTGCCATGGAGTAAATGAGATGGATTTAACACTTCTAAATTGTCCAGATCATCGGTAACATAAGTTAGAGGTCTGTTGTTGACTCTATTTTCTATTTCAGTCACAACTGTATGGAATTCTTCTAAGTCTATTCTCTGACGATGAAGAGTCTTCCTTAAACAATGCTTTACAATGCCGATCATTCTTTCATAAAATCCGCCGTGCCATGGAGATTTAGGAGGAATGTATCTCCAACGGCATCTGCGTTGATTCAGCATCTGTTGTACTTCTGGTTGATCAAAGATCTTGCTTATATAAGCAGCACCAGCAACAAAGTTCGTTGCATTATCTGAAATCATCAGTCTGGGACATGCCCTTCTGGCTGCAAACCTTTTGAATAATTTGATAAAGGTTTCAGCAGACATGTCAATGGCTACTTCTAGATGTACTGCTCTAGTTGTAGCACAAGTGAACAAACAGATGTACACCTTGATGGGAACTTTGTCAACTGTTTTGGTTAAAATTATTGGTCCAGTGTAATCTACACCTGTCACTTCAAATGGAGTGATATGACAAACTCTTTCAGAGGGATATGGAGGTGAACCTGGATACTGACATACTCGCATATCGTAGTGACGACAAGTAATACAGTCCTTTATTTGTTTTTTCACACTTTGTCGACCTTGAGGTATCCAGTAGGATTGTCGTATATGACAAAGTGTGTCAGCTACCCCACCATGTAACACGTTACTCTGGGCGTTCTGCACAATCAGTTTTGTTAGCCAATGATTCTTGGGGATCAATATTGGATGTATGGCTTCTTTAGGTAGTGAAGAATTATGAATTCTTCCTCGACATCTTATAATCTTTTCTGAGTCGAGATAAAGTCCTAAAGAATTAATCATAACAGGTTTCTTTGGGGATTTATCTTGTGTTTCTAGAAATTTATATTCTGTAGAGAAAACATCTTTCTGTATTAGTTTCACCCAGTATTTAATGGGTTCAAGATATTCATAATCAGGTTTTATTCCTTTAATGAATTTAAAGACAAGAGCTGTAACTCTTAAGAGTTTACCCAAAGATGAGTATTTAGATCCATCAATGACTATTTCTGTTGTGTCTGCAGTATTTACACAACTTATTTCTGCTGTATTCAAGCAGACTGTTTCTTCTGGCATAATGTGAGCCTTTTGCTGAGGCCAGTTATTTTCATTAGAGAGCCAGTTCGGTCCGTGGAGCCATAATTTATTATCCACAAATTTCTTGAGTGGGACACCACGTGACAACATGTCAGCTGGATTCTCTTGGGTAGAGACGTGAAGAAAGAGATAATCTCTCTGCATCTCTTTTATTTCTGCTACTCTGTACTGTACATAGACCAACTTACTCTTATTATTTCTTAACCATTGGAGAACTGTCTCATTATCACTCCAGATCACGGTTTTTTTCAATAGTGAGATGATCAAGTACTTTGTTGAGATAGACAGCTAATTTTGTACCTACATAGAGTGCTGTCAGTTCCAATTGTGGTACTGTTCTGACCTTTCAGGGTGCTACCCTGGCCTTTGAAGTAATTAGTGTACTTCCTTCAGCATTACTCATGTAAGCTACAGCGCCATAACCTCTGGTTGACGCATCACAGAACACATGTAATGTGCACTTGTTTCCCTCTTGACCTATTTGTCTGGGAAATTTAATTTGATGAAGTTGTTTAAACTCCTTGAATATTTCATCCCATGCTTGACTCATTTCTAGAGGCAAGTTCTCATCCCATCCTATTTTGAGCTTCCATGCTTCTTGCATAAGCATTTTACCCTTTATGGTAATTGGTGAGACGAGTCCTAGAGGATCAAAACATTGTGATACCTCTGACAGTAAACTACGTTTAGTGAGTGTGCTGCATGGTTTATTGTTTATCCCTTTGAGACTCAAAGTATCTTCCTGTGTGTTCCAATTAAGTCCCAGCATATTGTTGCAATCAGGAATTTCAGCTTCAGCGAAATCTTCTTTGATAAGTTCCCTTAATTGCTTTGAATTTGTATTCCACATCCTTAGAGGCATATTTGCTTCTTTCATCTCCTTGTTAGCTTCTCTGTATAAGGATTTCAAATTCTCCTCTTTATTCACAGTACCTTGAAGATTGTCCACATAGAAACTTTTCTTTAAGATTTCTTTGAAGGGACTTTCAGATTTCTTCAAATGTGTATTTAGAGTAGCTTCTAGTAAGAATGGAGAGGATGTTGCACCAAATAATACTGATTTGAAACGATAAGTTTTCACAGGACTTTGAGGATCATGTGGATTTTCAGGCCACAAGAATCGAGTATAATCTCTATCTATTTCTTGTAGTCCTACTCTTAAGAAAGCTTTGGAAATATCAGCCGTGTAGGCATATGGGTTTGTGCGAAATTTCATAAGCACGTCTCCAAGCTTCTCAGTTAGTGAGGGTCCGGTCATCAGACAGTCATTAAGACTTGCTACATCTTTATTTGCATGTGCGCTGCAATTATATACAACACGTAGTGGAGTGGTTTCAGAATCTTTTCTGACTCCATGGTGCGGGAGATAATGAGCTTCAGTCTTCAACTTATCTTCGACTATTTCCTCAATGAATTTATTGTCCAACTGTTCTTGTATGATATTATCATAGACAGTCAGTAGCTCTGGATTCTTCCTGAGCTCATGTATTTGTGCTTTCATTTGTCCGAAAGCCATGCGATAATTGCTAGGCAGATGTGGTGGATTTAATTTCCATGGTAACCTAACCCAATACTGTCCATCTTTATATTTGACAGTGTCCAAATATTGGTTATAAGTCTGAGACTCTTGTGGGCTTGGTTTATTTACATCAATACCTATCGTATCTAAATCCCACAACTTATCAACTGGTTCATTCATTTCTTCCAGTAATGATAATTTTTGCTGTGGTACATGATCAGCGGTTATTCTCGTAACTAGTACATTTTCCACTGAATCAATATCAGCTTCTTTCCCACTTTGAGAGGGAATGGGACCACATATCATGTGGCCTCCTGCTGTTTTAGCAAGTGAACATCATGTTTACTTACTATATTTTGCACAAAACAGTGATAATAATCACTTCCAATGATTAAATTAATTGGACTAATAGTGTCCGTCTGTATGTCAGGACAGGCTAACATGACCTTAGCTGCTTTCAGTGCTGCAACTGTTTCTTTTAATCCCTGGATCTGCACAGACTTAGGCAAATCATCTACTACCACAGCTTCTACTGTCTTTTTCGTGTTTCCTAGACCAACAGTGATTCTGGCTAGGTCATATGTCTGTTTACCAGAATTGTGCAAAAAACCAGCTATATATAACTGTATTTTGGCATAGGGTTGTTTATTCAGTTTCTGCAACACTGTTCTTCTTATGAAGGACCTTTGTGAGCCTTGATCAAATAGTGTTAGCACATTGGTTTTGTGTAATTTATTAGATAACTCAACTCGAGCTATCGGGAGAGCAGTGGCTTTAAACTTATCTCTCACATTTAATGCTGTTGCTTGTTGACTTCCTGATTCTGTGGAAGTCTTCTGCTGTTCAGCAAAAGTATTTGGGCATAATGCTGTATGATGCATACCCTGGCATTTAAAACACTTCTTCAGTGAGCATTTACCTCCCTTGTGTTCACCTAAACACTTGATGCACCTTTTCAGCTGATGAACACGTTGTTTACGTGCCTCCATTGATGTGTATTGAATACAATACTGTGCCCAATGTGTTCCATCACAAAGTACACATTTTGGAGTACGTTATGTATGACAGTTTGTTTACTGTCTGTTGTATTCACAGCTTGATAAATGCCTATATGGGATTTCCCATTCTGTGTTTTAGTGGGAGTAGGTATACTCTTTTTATACTGAGTAGAAGGTTTGTTATCCACGGGATTTGTGGATTTTTCATCTTGTCTCATTGCTTGCATGCATGAAACTATTGTTTGTAAACCATTGCTAATTTCCTCACAAGTGAAATAGCGTTTATTGAACATAATGTTTAATCGTTCAATAGTTTGTGGTGACAACTTATCTTGTACAATACCACTGATAAACCAATCACATTGTCTTAGGTCATATTTAGCACCTAGAGATCTAAGACTATTGTCTAATGTGATTTTAAATGCTTGTAAGTCTGAAAAACAATGTTTGGGTGGCTTCAAGCTTGATATTAAGACTGCAGGTCTAACTCTGGCCTTGTCAGCATCAAAGTAATTGTCTGCTAAGACACGTAAGGCTATTTGATAATTGCCTTTGACCACCGGAAATGACTTAATCAGTTCATAGGGTTCTCCCTTCACGAGACATTTAAGATAATTGAACTTACGAATCTCATCTATGTCAGTTCGTGAATTTACTATGGATTGAAAACCACTAATGAATTCTTCATAATTATGACCTTGGAAAATAGGTAATGACAATGTAGGTAAGCTTGGTAATGGGACACTTGTTGTTACAGGTGTAACAGGTGTTTGACCACTAGTTACAGTAGGTCTCTGTGACAGAGTTTTGCGGCAGATAGCCTGTACTCCTGTCCACCTTAATTGTTGATTACTAAAAGTTTCCAAAACATTTTTAATTTCATCCTCAGACTGATCTGATTCAAGAAATTTATTTTCATAATGTGTATAGTCTGAATTAATTATTTCCAGACGTTGTGTAAATAATTCGAATTTGACCTCAAGATCATCAAAATCTATGTTTGTATCTTGAGTTAATCCTATACAGACTGAAATTAGATTTTCTAATTGTGTAATCTTAGTCTGTAAAGACTGAAACTGAGTTTTCAAACAAGCCATTTTAATGGTATACTGAAAATTCTAGCACCACACTTAGAGTGTTTAAAAAACACTGTACTGCTATAAACAGCTGAGTTTTTGTTATGCTTAAGTCAGCAATAATCGAGTCAGACACTACTGAACCACTAAGCTTAACCTCAGGGTCAATGACAATGAAGGGTACACAGTACATGTGGCTGGTGTTTATGGCTTGAGTTTGCTGTGTCAGCCTGACCACGATGATTAATCGTAAATAACGATGTTATACACTTCATTCACTATACACTATAAATGTCACTGTATAACTGTAAATCACACATGAATATTACTTATACATATATAAATGTCACTGTTAATATATATTTGAAAGCTTACATTTTATATATAAGCTCCTTTAATATAACAGGTAGATCTATAAGAAACAAACTTTAACACAATCTTGTCTCTTAATTTCTGTCTATAAACATTATAAACACTATGTGTATATATACACTCAGACAAACCGAACATCACTTGGGTTGTTGTCTTTGTCAGCGATTTTCGAGATTGGAGCAGTGGTTGTGGAGGGTGCCATCCCCCGTTTTCTTGTTGGGAGAGTCACCCAGCTCCCGTTTTCTTTTGGCTGCCCATTCTCTGTGATTGAGTCTGGAGGGACTCATTTATACTGATTTATATTGTAAAACACTAGTTTTACATCTTTTTTCGAAGGACCTTGGTTCGTAGGTTATTTGTACACTGTAGTACAACATATCTGGACCACAGTGTGGCCTTTATCCGGTTCGAGCACGACCATTTTTGTTGAGAAATGGCATTACCAGCTAAGCTTAAACAGTGAAAACTTAACTTAAAGACAACTCATCGCCTGCACAGCCGCCCCTGCAGACGAGGTCTAGAAGCTGTCGAAACCATCTCACAATGGGCTGTCAAGAATTATAATTTGTAAGATTATAAATTACCCCTAGGGGGTGTTATGTCAGCATATTTCATTAACTGATGGCTGACAAAATACATACTTGTTTGGTCTCAAAAGTCCACACCTTACTGCCGACTATAGGTTGATTACAAACTCCTTGCAACTCAAGAACTGCGCAGTCCCCCGTTCTACAAGAAATTCGTAACATACCTTGCTCTTTTAACGTGAGCTATGGTGTTCTTCACACCTTCGAGAGGTATCGGTGACTTGATAGAAGCTGAAGTGTCCTTGGATGTCCACGTCTTCCATAGTCTAGGAAAAGCACACTGGTACACTATGTTCCACAAGATTTGTCTTTATTGTTCACAATCTTATCACAAGAGAAGCTGATCACACTTCTCTTAAGTGTTTATTGTGTTTTGTGAGACACTTTGTTCACACTAACGCACAGATCGTTGTTCTTTGTTAGTTATCCTGGCGTCAGTGTCACTCTCAGTAGAGTCAAAGTAATCTGAAGACGCCACAGCGCCCCATGCCGTCACTGCCCCTTGCACAAAAAAAAGCTGACCTAGTACTTTTTGCTTCCTTGCCACTTCCTCGATGAAGCAAAGCAGAAGGTTTGATTCTTGCTGTCTTAAGCATAGACAACAATGTCCACTATCTTTACTATGGTAACGAAGTGGGAGCAGGATTTTCCTTAATTGTCCTGCTAAAGTAAGAGATGTACTGTCTCTTATTAAAATACACTCTGCAACACTGGACTGCAAGGAGCAATGGTCGGTTGACCGCAGGACACATACTCGTACGGCATCTGTGATCAATTACTCACTGTAGCAGTAAACAAGATGCTTGCCCCTTCTGAGAGGGCTGGGCCACTCAGGGCTGAAAGGGGCTGAAGGGGGCTGATACCCCCCTCCTGGAGAAAATTTTTCCACAGCATAGGCCTACATAACATTGACCAGAACCAGCATAGGCCTTCATAACATTTACCAGAACCAGCATAGGCCTACATAACATTGACCAGAACCAGCATAAGCCTACATAACATTGACAAGAACCAGCATAGGCCTACATAACATTGACCAGAACCAGCATAGGCCTACATAACATTGACCAGAACCAGCATAGGCCTAAGTAACATTTACCAGAACCAGCATAGGCCTTCATAACATTGACCAGAACCAGCATAGGTCTACATAACATTGACCAGAACCAGCATAGGCCTACATAACATTGACCAGAACCAGCATAGGCCTACATAACATTTACCAGAACCAGCACAGCCCTACATAACATTGACCAGAAGCAGCATAGGCCTACATAACATTGACCAGAAGCAGCATAGGCCTACATAACATAGACCAGAACCAGTATAGGCCTAATAACATCTACCAGAACCAGCATAGGCCTACATAACGTTGACCAGAACCAGCACAGGCCTACATAACATTGACCAGAACCAGCATGGGCCTACATAACATTGACCAGAACCAGAATAGGCCTACATAACATTGACCAGAACCAGCATAGGCCTACATAACATTGACCAGAACCAGCATAGGCCTACATAACATTGACCAGAACCAGCATAGGCCTACATAACATTGACCAGAACCAGCATAGGCCTAAGTAACATTTACCAGAACCAGCATAGGCCTTCATAACATTCACCAGAACCAGCATAGGTCTACATAACATTGACCAGAACCAGCATAGGCCTGTTTAACATTGATCAGAACCAGCATAGGCCTACATAACATTTACCAGAACCAGCATAGCCCTACATAACATTGACCAGAACCAGCATAGGCCTACATAACATTGACCAGAAGCAGCATAGGCCTACATAACATTGACCAGAACCAGCATAGGCCTACATAACATCTACCAGAACCAGCATAGGCCTACATAACATTGACCAGAACCAGCGTAGGCCTACATAACATTTACCAGAACCAGCATAGCCCTACATAATGTTGACCAGAACCAGCATAGGCCTACATAACATTGACCAGAAGCAGCATAGGCCTACATAACATTGACCAGAACCAGCATAGGCCTACATAACATCTACCAGAACCAGCATTGGCCTACATAACATTGACCAGAACCAGCATAGGCCTACATAACATTGACCAGAACCAGCACAGGCCTACATATCATTGACCAGAACCAGCATTGGCCTACATAACATTGACCAGAACCAGCATAGGCCTACATAACTTTGACCAGAACCAGCATAGGCCTACATAACATTGACCAGAACCAGCATAGGCCTACATAACATTGACCAGAAGGCGCCCGCATATGTTATTTTTTGCATGAAATTTTTCGTATTTACAGCACACAGCGTCAAAAAAACAATAAGTTGACCAGAAGACATTTTCAAGATTGAAGAGAAATGTATAAATATTGGTAAAATTACCGACAATATGTTAGGTATAAGCACACATGTACAACTAATGTGACATATTATTGTGGCAACGTTTCGCTCTCCAGGAACTTTGTCAAGCTGTTACTCCTGGAGCTTGATGAAGCTCCTGGAGCTTCATGAAGCTCCTGGAGCTTGACAAAGCTCCTGGAGAGCGAGACGTTGCCACAATAAAATGTCACATTAGTTGTACTTGTGTCATTATACTTAATATATTGAATAGAATTCTCTAGAGGAAGCTGAGAATGATGAAGATCTGTAATATTTAATGGGATATTTAATGATCATAAATTAATTGAAGTATGAAATTATATGTCATTTTATCAACACGAAGTGAAAGTCAAAATGTCGTGGATGCAGCAAATCACATGGCACCAGGAGAACATTTTCCAGTTCCTTTAAAAATATACCTGGCATCCGCACCATTAACCTGACAACAATGACTTACGTTCATTTGGGATGGAAGCTTGTTTTTCTTCAGATTTATTTCCCCACTTTCCTATAGATGTCTCTGCCCTTACAGTGACAGTGTAGGTCTCACATCGACTTAAACCAAGTATTGTATAGGAATTTGCTGTTCCATCCAGCTGAGAGTCGTCAGGGTGTCCGGCTGTGTCCTCCCAGAACACTTGGTAGTGACCAATGATGCCATTCTCGATCCTGGGATGATCCCAACTGACCAACAATGACGTGTGATTAACTAGTAGATCCTTCAAAACAGGAGGTCCAGGAGCTGTGAAAAACAAAGAAAAACACAGTGATAGACAATTATATATAATACATAAATCCGGCAGTATATACCTGAAATCTAAATACCATTCTTGTCAATATATATATATATATATATATATATATATATATATATATATATATATATATATATATATATATATATATATATATATATATATATATATATATATATATATATATATATATATATATATATATATATATATATATATATATATATATATATATATATATATATATATATATATATATATATATATATATATATATACATATATATATGTCGTGTTGAATAATTACTTGTATGATAAGTAAGCTACTTTCACGAAACAGTGACATGCATTGTGAGTTCTTAGTGACACCCTTTTATACATAAATATTGCGTTCACTTTGCAGGCAACTGTGAGGCCAGAAGTTTGCAGAAAGTTGTTGGATTCTCCATACAAGACTTGGCTTCCTTGTGCGGAAAATTTTGAATTCCTACGTAACAGTGACCTCCACAGGGTCTACATGACCAAAGAGCACTGAGACCATTTTAATTCTCTTTCTGTCAGTTGGGGAGAATAGGGGGTTTACAGCTCTTTCCCACGATACTATGTTGCCTTGCGCTAATTCACTTGACTAGCAGGTTGCCCATACAATGTCAAAAATAAGATTTATCTGTTACAAGATCGCAAAACATTGAATGTCGTGGTGACTGATGTTCTGATTTATTGGGAGTGACTAATTAGCTCTCATTACTGGCAGCTGTAGGCAATGTTGATGGGTGAACAGCTTGTAGAAGCCGAGCTGTGTTTGAAAGCCTCAGAGATCAGTTGTCTAAAAGGAACAAAATGGAGCAGATATGGCCAGATGTAATTCCTCAATCAGGGAGCCCAAATTACTTCATGCTGCTACCTGAATGTATTCACTGAGGGAAGACTCTTCACCCTCTTTCGTGTGAGCTAAATGTCTCTCTGGGTTAAGGAGCTAAGGACCAGGACTTATTTATTTATTCAAAGGACACTCTTGAGAGTAGACTGTGATGAGTATAAGGTCAGCACCTGTGCTAAGTGAGTGTCGACTCTAATGATCGACAGCATTTCCATATAGTGACAACTTGTCATTAATTAAGCAGGACATAGCCCAAACCACCAAAACCATTAGGTGCGTCCATTGCACCTGGGATGTCAGATGAAGTCCTCTTCTCCTAGCGTTGTTCATTAACTAGATTGTAATTTAATTTGAGCAAGTCCTGTAGGGACCTGATTGATACGTACTATATTGGAACAAGGCAGGAGAGGTGGTTAAACTTGAAGTTCCCACTGTGTTATATCGATATGCTGTGTATTTACCCTCGTGTCAGCCTCAGTTTAAGCCAGCATCAAGTCTGCTTGGCCATTCCGTCTGGTAATGAACCTGGAACCTGGCATCAACAAGGACATCCTCCTGGTGACTAACTGTAGTCTATATATCTGATTTATTTAGTGTTCCCTGTAGAAGAAAGTGTTCAAATCTTTGACAGAGGTTTGTGTCGTGGCTGCCAGGCTCTGGGGGGATAAAACGATACTAATTAACGGAGTCAGTCAAGTATACGTATGTATACTTGACTGAACTGTGCATCAAGCCAACCACATAAGGTTGGCTTGATGCACAGGTGATAAGTCTCGATACCAAGATGTTGCACATGTGGCCTTATTTATCAGTTTGTCAATAAAATATCTTAAATCTAATAATATTTGTCTGCCAAAGAACCATCATGGAATTCTGAAACAGAAAATATCTTCAACTTGCTAAATCTCTGGCCCACCTTATGGGCCTTATCTACTTCCGGTCCCAGGGCTGTACTTCTCTGAATTTTCTTCAACTCTATATCTGGGGCCCACCTTATAGGCTTCACCTATGTGTACGTGTGGGCCTCACTCATATGTGACAGTCTCTTCAACTGCTGCACCTCTGAACTTCTTCCACCAGCTCCAATATAAAAGTTCCCATTCTCATGGATTTGTATTATCATAAAATATTCTGCTGTCCAGGTGACACATGTTTTAGTGAACATATCTAAGTGTTACAGTTCGTCTAATTTATTAAAAAGTCGCAATAATAAAACAGCAGTGAATTAAATTATTCTGTTACAGAGTAATTTTCATCTTACCAGCGTCTGGTACGAGTATCGACGAGGAGCACCGCTGGTTGGTGCTGGGGTTGGTGCCTGGCACACTGACATCAACAATGTATTCTGTATATGGCACAAGTGTGTCCAACAGGTGACATAACGAACTGTTATTCTCCCATTCCATGGAAAAGCTGCCAGCCACTGAAATCAAAATATGAGGTTAAAGCTGCATTTATTGTTTAATTTGGAAAGTGAAATTCTTGAGCTTTACATCGAACTAATAAACAAACTATATTTAAATAAATCAGTGCTGTTTATTATTAAATATTATATATGAGAGATAAAGATGGTCCCAACTGATTCTGCGGCAGCTGGATAAATACTGACCATGTGTATTATTGTCTGTCCACTTCATGTCTCCCTCCCAGGTGATGATGTAGGTGGGTTTAGGAGAGCAACTTGCAGGAGAAGGTGTCCAGCAAACATTGACTGTATAACCTTTCTGATCACAATTCACTTCACTTGGTGCAACTAACGTAAAAAACAAATTTTAGCTTAGATAAGAGTATATGTTATGTTTCTGTTAACTATTAATTGTAATAAATACATATTTATGATTACTGGAGTTAGTTCACAAACAATAATATTACATAACTTACCAATACCATTGATGGTAGTATAATAGCTGTCTGACTCGTCTCCCCAGTCAAATTCAGTTTTAGCTTTAACAGTAATAACATAATCCTCACATTCTTCTAAGTCAGTAACCGTAACCGAAGTCATCATTCCATCCGCTCCTTCTGTTTTAGGTTTCTTATCGTTCTTAAAATTGATCTCATACTCTGAAATTACACCATTTGCTTCTTCAGGAGGTGTCCAGGTGACATTAGCTGATCCAGAATCTGAGGTGACCTCCGTGATGACTGGTGGACCTGGCGCTGGTGCCAATAATAACAAATTAATAAATATGTTAAAACTAATGTTAAAACGAAGCTTAGAATTATCGTCCAACTCCCTGAACAAACTTTATACTACACATTTAACAGAATAAATATATGTGAATTAGTTAATTTCGAAGTACATATGTTAATCAATTATTATTAATACTACAAAAACAGCCGCTTCACAGAAGACATTAACAACTATTAATTCTGAACGAAAATAAATTTAGATGTAAAGAAATTTATTTTCTAATCTTAAGAAAATTAAGTGTTAATAAACAAGAAATAAATAAGTATAATTGTGAAAGTTATGAAGAAACAGAGACTTAGACATATCTTAAACAAGGAAATTATTTTTAAATATATAAGGTTAGTGATAGTTATGGAACTGTTATCCTAAAATGATACCTTACTGTATATTAGTGATATAAACCATACCACTGGTGGGGTTAGAACCCGCGATCAGAGAGTCATAAAACACCAGACCGACGCCTTAGCCACTGGACCTGGTGGCTACAACAATTTTCACCTAACTAGGTATATTTATACACCATAGGAAGGTTAGCATAGGCGCCATTATGACCACAAATGCAAGTTTTTACTGACGAATTTCCCGCTAGCATGGCACTGATGAACTCTAGCTCAAGTCCCCTCAAAGCCGTGGTCTGGTTTGTTTGCAATTGTGTCATTACGATTTCGTGAGGCATGTTATCAGTGATTTAATAAGTCGACGCGGATGTAAATAAATGGCATTGCAGTTTATTCAGATTGTAGTCGAGTGATTCTCAACCAGGGGTAAATATACCCCTGGGGGCAAATATACCCCTGGGGTAAATATACACCAGGGGGTAAATATACCCCTGGGGGTAAATATACCCCTGGGGGTAAATATACCCCTGGGGGTAAATATACCCCTGGGGGTAAATATACCCCTGGGGTAAATATACCCCTGGGGGTAAATATACCCCTGAGGGCAAATATACCCCTGGGGGTAAATATACCCCAGGGGGTAAATATACCCCTGGGGGTAAATATACCCCTGGGGGTAAATATACCCCTGAGGGCAAATATACCCCTGGGGGCAAATATACCCCTGGGGGTATATATACCCCTGGGGGTAAATATACCCCTGGGGGCAAATATACCCCTGGGGGCAAATATACCCCTGGGGGTAAATATACCCCTGGGGTAAATATACCCCTGGGGGTAAATATACCCCTGGGGGTAAATATACCCCTTAGGGTAAATATACCCCTGGGGGTAAATATACCCCTGGGGGTAAATATACCCCTGGGGGTAAATATACCTCTGGGGGTAAATATACTCAAGGGTTTAAATATACCGCTGGGGAAAAATATACCCCTGGGGGTAAATATACCCTTGGGGGTAAATATACCCCTGAGGTAAATATACACCTGGGGGTAAATATACCCCAGGGGGTAAATATACTGCTGGGGGTAAATATACTTCTGGGGGTAAATATACCCCTGGGGGTAAATATACCCATGGGGGTAAATATATCCCTGGGGTAAATATACCCTTGGGGGTAAATATACCCCTGGGGGTAAATATACCCCTGGGGGTAAATATACCCCTGGGTAAATATACCCCTGGGGTAAATATACTCCTGGGGTAAATATACTCCAGGGGGTAAATATACCCCTGGGGGTAAATATACCCCTGGGGGCAAATATACCCCTGGGGGTAAATATACCCCTGGGGGTAAATATACCCCTGGGGGTAAATATACCCCTGGGGGTAAATATACCCCTGGGGGTAAATATACTCCTGGGGGTAAATATACCCCTGGGGGTAATTATACCCCTGGGGGTAAATATACCCCTGGGGGTAAATATACCCCTGGGGGTAAATATACTCCTGGGTGGGAGAGAAATTACTTGGCAAGGGGTAAATATTTAATGTACTTGATAATTGAATAAATGAATAATTTATTTTTTCTGACCATCTTGTTTTTCTGACGCTTTATGAAGGCGATAAATTTTTTGTAAGGAAGTAAAGGAGGTAAATGGAAAAATATATCCAGCCGAGGGAGTTTATGATGAAGGAAAAGTTGAGAATCACTGTACATTGTAGTTCACTGTTAATTTGCTTATGTGATATCGAGTTATAAGGTTTAACTACTGTACTACACAAAGGACAGAATATTTCCTGAAACAAAAAGGCCGAAAATGAGGAGAAAAATAATGATTAGCATATAATTCTTATCTTTTAATCTTTGAAGCTATTTTGAATGGTATGTAATGTGAAGAGGTGGGACCGGGAGCTGAGTATCGACCCCTTCAATCATAATTAGGTGAGATGAGTACACAGACACACACACACACACACACACACACACACACACACACACACACACACACACAAACACACACACAAACACACACACACACGCACACACACACACACACACACACACACACACACACACACACACACACACACACACACACACACACACACACACACACACACACACACAAACACACACACACACACATTATCGACAAGTACCTTTAACAATCAGTAACACAAGTGGTCAAATATTAAGTAATGACATCATCTCAGAGAAATAAATTCATTTAATATATTGAACTAAGTCATTTTAACTTTACAAATTAGAAATATAAGTAAGTTATTGGTATCGAGATTGGCAAAAATAATTCGTATGGTCCCAACCTTACATGACACACATTGATTAATATTATTTACCTTTGAAGATTAAGACAATTATGGAACATATGGGAATCTTTATTGAGGAAACGTTTCGCCACACAGTGGCTTCATCAGTCCAATACAAAGTAGAAATGGGTAAGGAGAGGAGGAGTATGAGGTAATCAGTCCCTCAACCTGGAGTCGATGTGTTCACTCCATCAATCTTGTAGAATGTACAGCATAGGGCCGTAGACGTGGCTTATATACTGTAGTGAGGTGAGATGAAGCAGGCGGAGGCGGGGTCATAGTGGTACCATCCACTAGTCGAAGTAGTGAGGTGAGGTGAAGCAGGCGGATGCGGGGTCATAGTGGTACCATCCACTAGTCGAAGTAGTGAGGTGAGGTGAAGCAGGCGGAGGCGGGGTCATAGTGGTACCATCCACTAGTCGAAGTAGTGAGGTGAGGTGAAGCAGGCGGAGGCGGGGTCATAGTGGTACCATCCACTAGTCGAAGTAGGTCTTCGTCCAAAGGTTGAACAAGTGTTGAAGAATTCTTTGTAACAAGATCCCATGATGCTGCAGTTTCTGACAGTTGTATATGAGTATATAAGTATATAAGCCACGTCTACAGCCCTATGTTGTACATTCTACAAGATTGATGGACTGAACACATCAACTCCAGGCTGAGGGACTGATTTCCTCATATTCCTCCTCTCCTTACGCCTTCCTCTTTGTATTGGACTGATGAAGCCACTGTGTGGAGAAACGTTTCCTGAATAAAGATTCCCATATGCTGCATAAGTGTCTCAATCTTCAACTTGTCGGTTTTTCAAACCATTCATCACAACTGTCAGACACTGCAGCATCATGGGATCTTGTTACAAAGAATTCTTCAACACTTGTTCAACCTTTGGACGAAGACCTACTTCGACTAGTGGATGGTACCACTATGACCCCGCCTCCATCTGCTTCACGTCACCTCACTACTTCGACTAGTGGATGGTACCACTATGACCCCGCATCCGCCTGCTTCACCTCACCTCACTACTTCGACTAGTGGATGGTACCACTATGACCCCGCCTCCGCCTGCTTCACCTCACCTCACTACTTCGACTAGTGGATGGTACCACTATGACCCCGCCTCCGCCTGCTTCACCTCACCTCACTACAGTATATAAGCCATGTCTACGGCCCTATGCTGTTCATTCTACAAGATTGATGGACTGAACACATCGATTTCAGGATGAGGGACTGATTACCTCAAACTCCTCCTCTCCTTACCCATTTCTACTTTGTATTGGACTGATGAAGCCACTGTGTGGCGAAACGTTTCCTCAATAAAGATTCCCATATGTTGCATAAGTGTCTCAATCTTCAAAGGTAAATAATATTAATCAATGTGTGTCATGTAAGGTTGGGACCATACGAATTATTTTTGCCAATCTCGATACCAATAATTTACTTATATTTCTTATTTTTAAAGTTAAAATGACTTAGTTCAATATATTAAATGAATTAATTTCTCTGAGATGATGTTATTACTTAATATTTGACCACTTGTGTTACTGCTTGTTAAAGGTACTTGTCGATAATGTGTGTGTGTGTGTGTGTGTTTGTGTGTGTGTGTGTGTGTGTGTGTGTGTGTGTGTACTCACCTATTTGTATTCACCTATTTGTGGTTGCAGGGGTCGAGTCCTAGCTCCTGGCCCCGCCTCTTCACCGGTTGCTACTAGGTCCTCTCTCTCCCCGCTCCATGAGCTTTATCAAACCTCGTCTTAAAACTGTGTATGGTTCCTGCCTCCACTACGTCATTTTCTACGCTATTTCACTGCCTTACAACTCTATGACTGAAGAAATACTTCCTACTATCTCTCTGACTCATTTGTGTCTTCAACTTCCAATTGTGGCCTCTTGTTTCTGTGTCCCCTCCCTGGAACATCCTGTCTTTGTCCACCTTGTCTATTCCACGCAGTATTTTATATGTCGTTATCATGTCTCCCCTGACCCTCCTGTCCTCCAGTGTGGTCAGGCCGATTTCCCTTAATCTTTCCTCATAGGACATTCCCCTTAGCTCTGGAACTAACCTTGTCGCAAACCTTTGTACTTTCTCTAGTTTCTTGACGTGCTTTATCAAGTGCGGGTTCCAAACAGGTGCTGCATACTCCAGTATGGGCCTGACATACACGGTGTACAGTGTCTTGAATGATTCCTTACTAAGGTATCGGAATGCTGTTCTCAGGTTTGCCAGGCGCCCATATGCTGCAGCAGTTATCTGATTGATGTGTGCTTCCGGAGATATGCTCGGTGTTATACTCACCCCAAGATCTTTCTCCTTGAGTGAGGTTTGCAGTCTTTGGCCACCTAGCCTATACTCTGTCTGTGGTCTTCTGTGCCCCTCCCCCATCTTCATGACTTTGCATTTGGCAGGATTAAATTCGAGAAGCCATTTGCTGGACCAGGTGTCCAGTCTGTCCAGGTCTCTTTGAAGTCCTGCCTGGTCCTCATCAGATTTAATTCTCCTCATTAACTTCACATCATCTGCAAACAGGGACACCTCTGAGTCTAACCCTTCCGTCATGTCGTTCACATATACCAAAAATAGCATGTGTACTCACCTAGTTGAGGTTGCGGGGGTCGAGTCCGAGTGTGTGTGTTTGTGTGTGTGTGTGTGTTTGTATGTGTGTGTGTGTGTGTGTGTGTGTGTTTGTGTGTGTGTGTGTTTGTGTGTGTGTATGTGTGTGTGTGTGTGTGTGTTTGTGTGTACTCACCTAGTTGTACTCACCTAGTTGAGGTTGCGGGGGTCCAGTCCGAGCTCCTGGCCCCGCCTCTTCACTGATCGCTACTAGGTCACTCTCCGTGAACCCTGAGCTTTATCATACCTCTGCTTAAAGCTATGTATGGATCCTGCCTCCACTACATCGCTTCCCAAACTATTCCACTTACTGACTACTCTGTGGCTGAAGAAATACTTCCTAACATCCCTGTGATTCATCTGTGTCTTCAGCTTCCAACTGTGTCCCCTTGTTACTGTGTCCAATCTCTGGAACATCCTGTCTTTGTCCACCTTGTCAATTCCTCTCAGTATTTTGTATGTCGTTATCATGTCCCCCCTATCTCTCCTGTCCTCCAGTGTCGTCAGGTTGATTTCCCTTAACCTCTCCTCATAGGACATACCTCTTAGCTCTGGGACTAGTCTTGTTGCAAACCTTTGCACTTTCTCTAGTTTCTTCACGTGCTTGGCTAGGTGTGGGTTCCAAACTGGTGCCGCATACTCCAATATGGGCCTAACGTACATGGTGTACAGGGTCCTGAATGATTCCTTATTAAGATGTCGGAATGCTGTTCTGAGGTTTGCTAGGCGCCCATATGCTGCAGCAGTTATTTGGTTGATGTGCGCTGCAGGAGATGTGCCTGGTGTTATACTCACCCCAAGATCTTTTTCCTTGAGTGAGGTTTGTAGTCTCTGACCCCCTAGACTGTACTCCGTCTGCGGTCTTCTTTGCCCTTCCCCAATCTTTATGACTTTGCACTTGGTGGGATTGAACTCCAGGAGCCAATTGCTGGACCAGGTCTGCAGCCTGTCCAGATCCCTTTGTAGTTCTGCCTGGTCTTCGATCGAGTGAATTCTTCTCAATAACTTCACGTCATCTGCAAACAGGGACACCTCAGAGTCTATTCCTTCCGTCATGTCGTTCACAAATACCAGAAACAGCACTGGTCCTAGGACTGACCCCTGCAGGACCCCGCTGGTCACAGGTGCCCACTCTGACACCTCGCCACGTACCATGACTGGCTGCTGTCTTCCTGACAAGTATTCCCTGATCCATTGTAGTGCCTTCCCTGTTATCCCTGCTTAGTCCTCCAGTTTTTGCACCAATCTCTTGTGTGGAACTGTGTCAAACGCCTTCTTGCAGTTCAAGAAAATGCAATCCACCCACCCCTCTCTCTCTTGTCTTACTGTTGTCACCATGTCATAGAACTCCAGTAGGTTTGTGACACAGGATTTCCCGTCCCTGAAACCATGTTGGCTGCTGTTGATGAGATCGTTCCTTTCTAGGTGTTCCACCACTCTTCTCCTGATAATCTTCTCCATGATTTTGCATACTATACATGTCAGTGACACTGGTCTGTAATTTAATGCTTCATGTCTGTCTCCTTTTTTAAAGATTGGGACTACATTTGCTGTCTTCCATGCCTCAGGCAATCTCCCTGTTTCGATAGATGTATTGAATATTGTTGTTAGGGGTACACATAGCGCCTCTGCTCCCTCTCTCAATACCCATGGGGAGATGTTATCTGGCCCCATTGCCTTTGAGGTATCTAGCTCACTCAGAAGCCTCTTCACTTCTTCCTCGGTTGTGTGCACTGTGTCCAGCACTTGGTGGTGTGCCCCACCTCTCTGTCTTTCTGGAGTCCCTTCTGTCTCCTCTGTGAACACTTCTTTGAATCTCTTGTTGAGTTCTTCACATACTTCACGGTCATTTCTTGTTGTCTCTCCTCCTTCCTTCCTTAGCCTGATTACCTGGTCCTTGACTGTTGTTTTCCTCCTGATGTGGCTGTACAACAGTTTCGGGTCAGATTTGGCTTTCGCTGCTATGTCATTTTCATATTGTGTTTGGGCCTCCCTTCTTATCTATGCATATTCGTTTCTGGCTCTACGACTGTTCTCCTTATTCTCCTGGGTCCTTTGCCTTCTATATTTCTTCCATTCCCTAGCACACTTGGTTCTTGCCTCCCTGCACCTTTGGGTAAACCATGGGCTCATCCTGGCTTTTTCATTATTCCTGTTACCCTTGGGTACAAACCTCTCCTCAGCCTCCTTGCATTTTGTTGCTACATATTCCATCATCTCATTAACTGGCTTCCCTGCCAGTTCTCTGTCCCACTGAACCCCGTTCAGGTAGTTCCTCATTCCTGTGTAGTCCCCTTTCTTGTAGTTTGGCTTCATTCGTCCTGGCCTTCCTGCTTCTCCCTCCACTTGTAGCTCTACTGTGTATTCGAAGCTTAAAACCACATGGTCACTGGCCCCAAGGGGTCTTTCATATGTGATGTCCTCGATATCTGCACTACTCAAGGTGAATACTAAGTCCAGCCTTGCTGGTTCATCCTCTCCTCTCTCTCTTGTAGTGTCCCTTAGGTGTTGGCACATGAAGTTTTCCAGTACCACCTCCATCATCTTAGCCCTCCATGTATCTTGGCCCCCATGTGGGTCCAAGTTCTCCCAATCGATCTCCTTATGGTTAAAGTCACCCATGATCAGGAGCTTCGCCCTGCATGCATGAGCTCTTCTGGCCACTCTAGCCAGTGTGTGTGTGTGTGTGTGTGTGTGTGTGTGTGTGTACTCACCTATTTGTACTCACCTATTTGTGGTTGCAGGGGTCGAGTCCTAGCTCCTGGCCCCGCCTCTTCACCGGTTGCTACTAGGCCCTCTCTCTCCCCGCTCCATGAGCTTTATCAAACCTCGTCTTAAAACTGTGTATGGTTCCTGCCTCCACTACGTCATTTTCTAGGCTATTCCACTGCCTTATAACTCTATGACTGAAGAAATACTTCCTACTATCTCTCTGACTCATTTGTGTCTTCAACTTCCAATTGTGGCCTCTTGTTTCTGTGTCCCCTCCCTGGAACATCCTGTCTTTGTCCACCTTGTCTATTCCACGCAGTATTTTATATGTCGTTATCATGTCTCCCCTGACCCTCCTGTCCTCCAGTGTGGTCAGGCCGATTTCCCTTAATCTTTCCTCATAGGACATTCCCCTTAGCTCTGGAACTAACCTTGTCGCAAACCTTTGTACTTTCTCTAGTTTCTTGACGTGCTTTATCAAGTGCGGGTTCCAAACAGGTGCTGCATACTCCAGTATGGGCCTGACATACACGGTGTACAGTGTCTTGAATGATTCCTTACTAAGGTATCGGAATGCTGTTCTCAGGTTTGCCAGGCGCCCATATGCTGCAGCAGTTATCTGATTGATGTGTGCTTCCGGAGACATGCTCGGTGTTATACTCACCCCAAGATCTTTCTCCTTGAGTGAGGTTTGCAGTCTTTGGCCACCTAGCCTATACTCTGTCTGTGGTCTTCTGTGCCCCTCCCCCATCTTCATGACTTTGCGTTTGGCAGGATTAAATTCGAGAAGCCATTTGCTGGACCAGGTGTCCAGTCTGTCCAGGTCTCTTTGAAGTCCTGCCTGGTCCTCATCAGATTTAATTCTCCTCATTAACTTCACATCATCTGCAAACAGGGACACTTCTGAGTCTAACCCTTCCGTCATGTCGTTCACATATACCAAAAATAGCACTGGTCCTAGGACCGACCCCTGTGGGACCCCGCTCGTCACAGGTGCCCACTGTGATACATCATTACGTACCATGACTCGTTGTTGCCTCCCTGTCAGGTATTCTCTGATCCATTGCAGTGCCCTTCCTGTTATATGCGCCTGATGCTCTAGCTTCTGCACTAATCTCTTGTGAGGAACTGTGTCAAAGGCCTTCTTGCAGTCCAAGAAGATGCAATCAACCCACCCCTCTCTCTCTTGTCTTACTTCTGTTATTTTATCATAAAACTCCAGAAGGTTTGTGACACAGGATTTGCCTTCCGTGAATCCGTGCTGGTTGGCATTTATACTCCTGTTCCGTTCCAGGTGCTCCAACACTCTCCTCCTGATAATCTTCTCCATAATTTTGCATACTATACACGTCAATGACACAGGTCTATAGTTTAGTGCCTCTTTTCTGTCTCCTTTTTTAAAAATGGGAACTACATTTGCCGTCTTCCATACCTCAGGTAGTTGCCCAGTTTCTAGGGATGTGTTGAAGATTGTGGTAAGTGGCACGCACAACATATCTGCTCCCTCTCTAAGGACCCATGGGGAGATGTTGTCTGGTCCCATTGCCTTTGAGGTATCGATGTCCCTTAGCAGTTTCTTCACCTCCTCCTCATCTGTATGTATGTCGTCCAACACTTGTTGGTGTATTCCTTGCTGGTGTCCCCATCTGGTCTGTCCCCCCAGAGTCCTTCCTGTCTCTACTGTAAATACTTCCTTAAATCTCGTGTTGAGCTCCTCACATACCTCTTGATCGTTTCTTGTGAGTTCTCCACCTTCTTTCCTCAGCCTTATCACCTGGTCCTTGACTGTTGTCTTCCTCCTAATGTGGCTATACAGCAGTTTCGGGTCAGATTTGACTTTCGATGCTATGTCGTTTTCATACTGTCGCTGGGCCTCCCTCCTTATCTGTGCATACTCGTTTCTGGCTCTTCTACTAATCTCCTTGTTTTCCTGGGTCCTATGCCTCCTGTACCTTTTCCATTCTCTGTTGCACTTAGTTTTTGCCTCCCTACACCTTCGGGTAAACCAAGGACTCGTTTTGGTCTTCCTATTATTTCCGTTTCCCTTGGGAACAAAACTTTCCTATGCCTCCTTGCACTTTGTTGCCACATATTCCATCATCTCGTTTACTGATTTTCCTACCATTTCTCTGTCCCACTGAACCTCCTGCAGGAAGTTTCTCATACCTGTGTAGTCCCCCCTTTTATAGTTTGGCCTGTCCCCTTCAGTTCCTGTTACCTTCTCCACTTGTAACTCTACTATATAGTCAAAACTCAGAACCACATGATCGCTAGCTCCAAGGGGCCTCTCATAAGTGATGTCCTCAATGTCTGAACTGCTCAGGGTGAACACAAGATCCAGTCTTGCTGGCTCATCCTCCCCTCTCTCTCTGGTTGTGTCCCTGACATGTTGATGCATGAGGTTTTCAAGTACCACATCCATCATCTTGGCTCTCCATGTTTCTGGACCCCCATGTGGCTCCAGGTTTTCCCAGTCGATCTCCCTGTGGTTGAAATCGCCCATTACCAGTAACTTTGCTCTGCTCGAGTGAGCTCTTCTTGCCACCTCAGCCAGTGTGTCCACCATCACCCTGTTGTTTTCTTGGTACTCCTCTCTTTTCCTCCTGCAGTTCTGTGGTGGGTTATACATCACTCCAATGACTACTTTATGTTCTCCGGACTGAATTGTACCTACAATGTAGTCTCTTTCTCCAATCATGTCCATGCCTTCCATTTCCTCAAATCCCCATCGGTGTTTTATGAGCAGTGCAACCCCTCCTCCCCCTCTACTCCTTCTATCTTTCCTCAGGATCTGATATCCTGTTGGGAAGATTGTGTCTGTTATTGTCTCAGCGAGTTTTGTTTCTGTGACTGCTATGATGTCTCGGGATTTTTCACTGATTCTTTCATTCCACTCCTCATGTTTATTCATTATTCCATCCGCGTTTGTGTACCAAACCTTTAGTTTCTTTTCTATCATTGTGGTCATGCAAGAATATTGGGGTTGGGGGAGCGAGAGCCTTGGTGGGGGCCTATATGGGGCTGTGGTGTAGGTGGGGTTTGTGTTGATGGGGGTGGGGTCAGAATGCCCATAAGGGACAGCTGTTGGGGTGAGGTTTGTGATATGGGGATTGGTGGCAGAGGGAACAGTGAGTGGGTTGTAGTATAGGTTGCTCAGTTGCGTTGGGAATGTCGCGGGTGGAGTCTTTTGGTGGGAGATTCTGTGGGGTGTGTTTGCCCTTCCTCCTGTGCCTGGGTCCTGCTCATTTTCATTGCTTCTCGTTCCTCCTTGCGTCTCTGTACCCTCTCTTTCAGTGTAGTCCTTTCTTCTTGTGTTCTGTCGCGGTCGAGGTATACTCTCTGGTACCCCTCTTTGTCCCTCAGTCTTGCTTTCTCTTGCAGAATCCTGGTTCAAACTGATTCTTCCTTGAAAGTTACTCTGACAGGCCGTATCCTTCCACTCGCAAACCACCCAATTCTCTGAAAATTTGTCACCTGGGTCATATTGCCCTCCCCTATTGTTTTCATGATGCCTTCAATCATTTTTTTCTCCTCCTGTTTTATTTCTTCAAAGTTGGCCCCCTTGGCTTCTTGGAGCCCGTACACAAAAACTGACCTCGCCCTTTCCTCCTCCCACTGAGTCTCCATCTGCGTCCTCTGAGGCATTTTATTTCCTTCCATTGACATGTTCTTGCCTTCAGTCCCTGTCATATCTGAAACTTCTATTCTCAGTGGACTGTCTTTCCTGACCTGCTGTCCCTTGCTACTGCAGTTGGCTGTTAGAATCTCTGCATATAGCATACCTTCATTGTCTTCGGACCTGTCGTTTGATCTTAGTGTGCTCGTCGTGTGTGTGTGTGTGTGTACTCATCTCACATAATTGTACTCACCTATTTGTGGTTGGAGGGGTCGATACTTAGCTCCCGGCCCCGCCTCTTCACTGAGTGCTACTAGGTCCTCTCTTTCCCTGCTCCATGAGCTTTATCATACCTCATCTTTAAGCTATGTATGGTTCCTGCCTCCATTACCTCACTTGATAGGCTATTCCACTTCCTGACAACTCTATGACTGAAGAAATACTTCCTAACATCTCTTTGACTCAACTGGGTCTTCAATTTCCAATTGTGTCCCCTTGTTTCTGTGTCCCCTCTCTGGAACATCCTGTCTCTGTCCACCTTGTCTATTCCACTCAGTATTTTGTATGTCGTTATCATGCCTCCCCTAACCCTCCTGTGTGTGTGTGTGTCTGTGTGTGGGGGGGATCAGAAACCTTGGGATAATGGGGAAAAAAAGCCACAAGCTTCCTTAAAGAACTGGGTTTCAGACTCATCGAACCACAAGGGACCAGCGCGCTGCCACTTTCATGTTCCAGCGCCTCAGCATGGCCATCAAGAAGGAAAATGCTTGCTGCATACTTGGCTCGCATCCGGCTTTAGAGGAACTGGAGGAGATTCATAATCTTTGATATGATGTTCAATTGTATTCATGTTTGTATTTTTTGTCAGTGTATTCTGTCTATAAATAAAGTCCACATAAAATATAGAATATAGTGGGTGATAGGAAAAGAAAATATTCAAACGGATCCGGGGAGAACCTTGAGTTTTCCCTGAGGAACGTTTATAGACTTCTCTGAGGATGAGGGTCCCCAGGACAGTTCTAGACGTGGTTCCTCCCTACACTTTTATTATACACACAAACACACACACACACACACACACACACACACACACACACACACACACACACACACACACACACACACACACACACACATATATATATATATATATATATATATATATATATATTATTATTATTATCACACTGGCCGATTCCCACCAAGGCAGGGTGGCCCGAAAAAGAAAAACTTTCACCATCATTCACTCCATCACTGTCTTGCCAGAAGGGTGCTTTACACTACAGTTTTTAAACTGCAACATTAACACCCCTCCTTCAGAGTGCAGGCACTGTACTTCCCATCTCCAGGACTCAAGTCCGGCCTGCCGGTTTCCCTGAATCCCTTCATAAATGTTACTTTGCTCACACTCCAACAGCACGTCAAGTATTATATATATATATATATATATATATATATATATATATATATATATATATATATATATATATATATATATTTATATATATTTATATATATATAAATATATATATATATAAATATATATAAATATATATATATATACATATAAATATATATATATACATGCATATATATACATATAAATATATATATATACATGCATATATATACATATATATATATATATATATATATATATATATATATATATATATATATATATATATATATATATATACATAAATATATATATATATATATATATATATATATATATATATATATATATATATATATATATATATATATATATATATATATTATATATATATATATATATATAGGGTGGAAGGGTGGCCGGAAAAAGAAAAACTTTCACCATCATTCACTCTATCACTGTCTTGCCAGAAGGGTGCTTTACACTACAGTTTTTAAACTGCAACATTAACACCCCTCCTTCAGAGTGCAGGCACTGTACTTCCCATCTCCAGGATTCAAGTCCGGCCTGCCGGTTTCCATGAACCCCTTCATAAATGCTACTTTTGCTCACACTCCAACAGCACGTCAAGTATTAAAAACCATTCGTCTAAATTCACTCCTATCAAACACGCTCACGCATGCCTGCTGGAAGTCCAAGCCCCTCGCACACAAAACCTCCTTTACCCCTCCCTCCAACCTTTCCTAGGCCGACCCCTACCCCGCCTTCCTTCCACTACAGACTGATACACTCTTGAAGTCATTCTGTTTCGCTCCATTCTCTCTACATGTCCGAACCACCTCAACAACCCTTCCTCAGCCCTCTGGGCAACAGTTTTGGTAATCCCGCACCTCCTCCTAACTTCCAAACTACTAATTCTCTGCATTATATTCACATCACACATTGCCCTCAGACATGACATCTCCACTGCCTCCAGCCTTCTCCTCGCTGCAACATATATATATATATATATATATGTCGTGCCGAATAGGCAGAACTTGCGATCTTGGCTTAAATAGCAACGCTCATCTTGCCATATAGGACAAGTGAAAATTTGTTTATGCAATAATTTCGCCAAAATCATTATGAACCTAACGAAAAAAATATATTTCATTGTGTTTGTTTAGTATTAAATTATTGTAAACAAATCTAAAATATAATTAGTCGGGTTAGGCTAAAATAAATTGTTCTTGTTATAATAAGGTTAGGTAAGTTTTCTAAGTTCCTTTTGGTGCAAAATTAATTTTTTTACATCAACATTAATGAAAAAACAATATTTTTAAACGTATAATAGAAAATTTTAGAACAGACTTAATTTTAAATGAGTTCTTGATAATTTACCAGTTTTACATATTCGGCACGACATGTATATATATATATATATATATATATATATATATATATATATATATATATATATATATATATATATATATATATATATATATATATATATATATATATATATATATACACACACACATATATATATATATATATATATATATATATATATATATATATATATATATATATATATATATATATATATATATATATATATATATATATATATATATAAACACTGCACTAGCCAAGGAGTCGAACCCATGCTGTTTTGGACCGCCTTATGGTGAGAGAAAACATATGACACTTCAGACCCCTAGACCACACAGTCCTTAACAATGGCGGATCCAGCCAAGCTGGGTGTTGTACCCACCATCAAAGGACATTCGGTGGTGTGGACGCCTCTTAGTTTGTCGGCAATAAATTTTATCACATATTTTACAAGGAATCTTATAGACACATCCATCAACATTTTGGGGGGAATTCCTTATCAAAAGTTTTTTTTACTGTTTCATGATTTTTAAATAAAACTTAGAAATTAAAATTGTTCAGTAGAGAAGGTATATCAAGGAAGTTTTCATGATATGGGAGAACCAAAATATTTTTAGCTGAATAAGGCTTTTTGTCCCTGTTTGAATTGTAAAAAGTAATTCTGACAAAATATTTTGGTCTTTCCTGTCACAAAAAAATCCTCCAGCCTGTTATGGGATGTATCAGGAATAAGTGAGCATTGAGTAGTTGATAATATATACCAAGTGAGACTTACCAGCTTGTGGAGTAGTTTGAAGACAACAGCCATTATCTCCCACTTCATTATTTACCGCTACACAAACACTGTAATTCGTATATGGAACAGAGGATGGCAGCTGGTAACATTGTTGCTGTTCTTGCCACGGCATCACATCACTGTCTTCAACTAAACATAAACACAGAAACATAAGAAATTTAATAATTAAATTCATTCTTACCTAAACTGTGAGTCATCACTTATTAATGAAAATAAATTTCGTAGAATTGCTCAATTAAACAATTATTTTTATAACTAAATTTATTATTATTCTTTTTGTTGTTTTTTTTTTTAAATATATAGAGGCACAATGACAATAACCAGAACAATACATAAATAACCTAGATATAGTATGTAGGAAAGAAGGTAATTATTTCCCAGTAAAATTAGGCCTTAGCAAGGATGTGTGATGTCACCGTGGTTGTTTAATATATTTATAGATGGGGTTGTAAGAGAAGTAAATGCGAGGGTCTTGACAAGAGGTGTGGAGTTAAAAGATAAATAATCACACACAAAGTGGGAGTTGTCACAGTTGCTCTTTGCTGATGACACTGTGCTCTTGGGATATTCTGAAGAGAAGTTGCAGAGATTGGTGGATGAATTTGGTAGGGTGTGAAAAAGAAGAAAATTAAAAGTGAATATAGGGAAGAGTAAGGTTATGAGGATAACAAAAAGATTAGGTGATGAAAGATTGGATATCAGATTGGAGGGAGGGAGTATGGAGGAGGTGAATGTATTCAGATATTTGGGAGTGGATGTGTAAGCGGATGGGTCTATGAAAGATGAGGTGAATTATAGAATTGATGAGGGGAAAAGGGTGAGCGGTGCACTTAGGAGTCTGTGGAGACAAAGAACTTTGTCCTTGGAGGCAAAGAGGGGAATGTATGAGAGTATAGTTGTACCAACACTCTTGTATGGGTGTGGAGCATGGGTGATGAATGTTGCAGCGAGGAGAAGGCTGGAGGCAGTGCAGAAGTCATGCCTGAGGGCAATGTGTGGTGTGAATATAATGCAGAGAATTCGTAGTTTGGAAGTTAGGAGGAGGTGCGGGATTACCAGAACTGTTGTCCAGAGGGCTGAGGAAGGGTTGTTGAGGTGGTTCGGACATGTAGAGAGAATGGAGCGAAACAGAATGACTTCAAGAGTGTATCAGTCTGTAGTGGAAGGAAGGCGGGGTAGGGGTTGGCCTAGGAAAGGTTGGAGGGAGGGGGTAAAGGAGGTTTTGTGTGCGAGGGGTTTGGACTTCCAGCGGGCATGCGTGAGCGTGTTTGATAGGAGTGGATGGAGACAAATGGTTTTTAATACTTGACGTGCTGTTGGAGTGTGAGCAAAGTAGCATTTATGAAGGGGTTCAGGGAAACCGGCAGGCCGGACTTGAGTCCTGGAGATGGGAAGTACAGTGCCTGCACTCTGAAGGAGGGGTGTTAATGTTGCAGTTTTATAACTGTAGTGTAAAGCACCCTTCTGGCAAGACAGTGATGGAGTGAATGATGGTGAAAGTTTTTTTTTTTCGGGCCACCCTGCCTTGGTGGGAGTCGGCCAGTGTGTTAATAATAAAAATAATAGCAGAAAGAAATTTATGTCGAGCCAAAACGTCGTCGTAGGTTTTTTCTCCTTACATGGGTAATTTGTGTATTAATATTGTTATTATTATTATTATTATTATTATTATTATTATTATTATTATTATTATTATTATTATTATTATTATTATTATTATTATTATTTTATTATTATTATTATTATTACAATTATTGTTATTATTATAATTATTATTATTATTATTATTATTATTATTATTATTATTATTATTATTATTATTATTATTATTATTATTAAGGAGGGTACATTTTGAGTGGTGGTAAAATACTGACAAAGAAAGTTAGGTAGTGATTTCATGCACTGGACAGGGAGGTACAACATTTTGTAGGGTTAATGCTTAGCCAGATGTGAGTGTGCAGAAAATGCATAAGGATTTGAGGAGAATGAAAGGGAGTAAATCAGTTAGAATAGATGTTGATAAAATAAAAAATAATAAAAGTGGGTAGGGATATAGTTCATGAGAGTTTTAAGCATTTGTTAAATAAAAATATATTGATGTTTGTATGTATTATAGGCGAATAAGCCTGTTAAGTATAACTGATAAAGTGTGTGATAAAGTAATTACTGAAAGAATTAATCATAAGAGAAACAAGAAGGATTTAGGAAAGGTCGGGAATACCTTTGTTAAACCTTTCATGAATTTGAAGACTTTTCTATTCCCAAAGCCCGGTCTTAGACCAGGCTTCTCTGGCGCTTGCCTGTTTTTCACTGGGTTTATTTTTCACTTCCTCCCAAATATCGAAGTTAAGCTGAAGGAATCTTACATGAGACAAGAACTGCAGGAAGAACTAAAAGCCATAAAGAAAATAGAAAGAAAAATACTTCTTCTCTTATGCCAAATCTAAGGGAAAAGCAACATCCAGTATTGGGCCTCTGCTTAGGCAGGCTGGGACATACACAGATGACAGCCAAGAAATGAGTGAGATATTATAGTCCCAATATGACTCAGTGTACAGTGAGCCGCTGCCCAGACTAAGGGTCGACAATCCAAATGAATTCTTTATGAACGAGACCCAGAATCTGGTCATCTCGAAAATCTCGGATATTATTCTAACTTAACAAGACTTTGAAAAGGCAATAAATGATATGCCCATGCACTCTGCCAGAGACCCAGACTCATGGAACTCAGTGTTCATCAAGAACTGCAAGAAGCCCCTGTCATGTGCCTTCAGCATTTTATGGAGAGGGAGCATGGACACAGGGGTCATCCCACACACACTATAACAACAGACATAGCCCCACTCCACAAAGGTGGCAGTAAAGCAATTACAAAGAACTACAGACCGATAGCACTAACATCCCAAATCATAACAATCTTTGTATTGATGTTGGTAGAATTACCGACAATAGGTAAAGTAAAAGGACACAAGTGCAACTAATGTGACGTTTATTGTGGCAACGTTTCGCTCTCCAAGAACTTTATCAAGCCGTTACAAACAATACATGGACACAGAGGGTATATATAGGCTTAGAGTGAGGTGTGCTGACTCACGAAATCGTCATGACACGATTGCAAACAAACCATACCACAGGCGGGGATAGAACCCACGATCAGAGACTCTGATCACGGGTTCTATCCCCGTCCATGGTATAGTTTGTGAGGTGTGATACTAGTGGCAGTAGTAGTAGTAGTGAGACAGTATGATAGAACAATTTGCAAGTTGATTGTTCTACCATATTGCATTACTACTAAAATTAATATTATTATTACTACTACTACTGCTACTACTACTACTACTACCACTAGCATTACACCTCACTCTGAGCCTATATATACCCTCCTCTGTGTCCATGTATTGTTTGTAACTGCTTGATAAAGCTCCTGGAGACCGAAACGTTGCTACAATAAAATGTCACATTAGTTGCACTTATGTCCATTTACTTTACATAAAAAATCTTTGAAAGGGTTCTAAGAAGCAAGATCTCCAACCACCTAGATAATCATCAGTTACACAACCCAGGGCAATACTGGTCGCTCCTGCCTGTCCCAGCTACTGGACCACTATGACAAGGTCCTGGATGCTATAGAGGATAAACAAAATGAAGATGTAGTATACAGAGACTTTGCAAAAGCCTTCGACAAGTGTGACCATGGTGGAATAGCACACAAAATGCGTGATAAAGGAATAACAGGAAAAGCTGGTAAATGGATCTATAACTTCCTGACAAATTGAACACAAAAAATAATAGTAGACAGAGTAAATCCGAGGCTGCTAAAGTGAAAAGCTGTGTTCCACAAGGCACAGTACTCGCTCCCAGTCTGGTGGCAACAGCTGTGTTCCACAAGGCACAGTACTCGCTCCCAGCCTGGTGGCAACAGCTGTGTTCCACAAGGCACGGTACTCGCTCCCAGCCTGGTGGCAACAGCTGTGTTCCACAAGGCACAGTACTCGCTCCCAGCCTGGTGGCAACAGCTGTGTTCCACAAGGCACAGTACTCGCTCCCAGCCTGGTGGCAACAGCTGTGTTCCACAAGGCACAGTACTCGCTCCCAGCCTGGTGGCAAAAGCTCTCGCTTCACACGGTGAAGTTCTGGGTTCGATTCCCAGCGAAGAGGTGCAAACATCGAATGTGTTTCCTTACACCGGTTGTCTATATTCATCCATTAGTAAAATGGGTACCTGGGTGTTAGTCGACTAGTGTGGGTCACATCCTGGGACAAAAGTAACCTAATTTGCCCGAATGCTCAGGATATCAAGCGGCTTTTTATACAGTAGTATATTATTGATGTCAGCTATGGTCTGTATATCTTGTACATGTACTTGTAGTAAATAAAGATATTAGTATTACTATTGTTATTAATCATCCTCATAATTGACATAGACAGAGATGTAAGCCATAGATCTGTGTGTTCCTTTGTGGATGACACCAGGATTACCATGGTAGTGACTTCCATCGAAGACACTGCGAGACTCCAAGCGGACATCAACCAAGTCTTCAAATGGGCCACTCCAAACAATATAAAGTTCAATGAAAAGAAATTTCAACTACCCAGATATGGGATACTTGAGGATATTAAAACTGTATGAATGCATACAACAAATTCTAATTATACAATAGAGCGAAAAAATAACGTGAAGGACCCGGGAGTAATAATGTCAGAGGATCTCGCCTTCAAAGACCACAACAATGTATCTACCGCATCTGTTAGGAATATGATAGGATGGATAATGAAAACCTTCAAAACTAGGGGCGTCAAACCCATGATGATTCTCTTCAAATAGCTTTTCTCTCTAGGCTGGAATACTGCTGTAGACTAACTGATCCTTCAAGGCTGGAGAGTATACAAAGAACTTTCGTGGCACATAAGTACGATAAGGCACCTAAATTACTGGGAACGGTTGAATTCTCTCGATTTGTATTCCCTGGAACGCAGGCGAGAGAGATACATGATAATAAACACTTGGAAAATCCTAGAAGGATTAGTACCAAACTTGCACACGAAAATCACTCCCTATGAAAGCGAAAGACTCAACAGAAGATGCAACATTCCCCAGTGAAAAGCAGGGGCGCCACAAGTACACTGAGAGACTACACAAGAAGTGTCAGGGGCCCAAGACTATTCAACTGTCTCCCAGCATACATAAGGGGGATTACCAGTAGACCCCTGGCTATCTTCAAGATGGCTCTCAACAGGCACCTGAAGTCAGTACCTGACCAGCTGGGCTGTGATTCATACATCAGTTTGCGTGTGGCTAGCAGTAACAGCCTGGCTGATCAGACCCTCTATGCACCACGAGGCCTGGTCTCAGACCGAGCCGCGGGGGCGTTGACCCCCGATACCCTCTCCAGCTATACTCCAGGTATACGAATATCTTGCACTCCAGTGCGATGTTACGTAATTCTGCAGATTTGAGACCAGACTCTCATGTACTACCATATGTGTTTTACCATGTGTCTCAACCACTCCAGTGAGTATATATTAAGGAATCTGAGATATTCCCAGTAATTTAAATACCTTATTCACTCTTTATGGATTGTAAATGTTCTCTTTTCCTGCTGCAGTTACCATGTCTCACCTGCCCTGAAGGGGCCATCAACACTGAACAATACTCTTAACGAGAGAGCTCAAGTGATTTGAATAGTCTCACTATTGGTACTATTTTCCTTGTTTGGAAAGTTCTTATTATCCACAGCTATTTTCCTGTCTGTCATAACATGTTACTTTTTGTGTTATGTAAGAAAGGTTACCTACATAACTATTTCCAGATCTTTCACATGTACATTTCGTGCTATTGAACGATCCTCTTTTGTTTTGTATACAGTGTTGCTTTTGAGTTATTCATTATTTCCATATTTAAATAGTTGGAACCTTAGCCCAATTGAACGTCGTGTTTTTCTCCACTACTCACTGGAAAACCCAGCTTATATTTTCTAAAAGAAATTGTCTTCTACCGAGGTGATCGTCATGACTTATTGTGTTATCTGCATATGATGATACGAAAATGTGATGAGTGCTTTTATCTTTGTCTGCTATGAGGATAAGAAATAGTAGAGGCACGAGGACAATGCCTTGGGGAACTGAGCCCTTTACATAGCTTATGCTGGATTTTGCTCTGTTTACTACTACTCTTAGTTGTGGTCTGTCTGTCAGAAAGTTGAAAATCAATTTCCCTACTGCAGCATGCTAAGAGTATGTTACATTTTATTCATCATATGTGACCAGCAAACAAGGTGCAATGGGTTTAAAGATCAGGGGCCCTGTCATTATACCAGTACCTTTGTTCAACTAGCCAATCACAGGAAGCTCGCCATAGCTGTGAGGCGATGTGGTACACACATGAAACAACTTTTGCAGACTTGCCTTCCCTGCTGGTCGCACGGTTTGACGGTGCCTTTTGCTGGCCTCACTGATCACCTCGTCTTGTGATTGCTTTTGCCTCATTGTACAAAGCTGTAAATACTGTACATAGGCTTTATATGTTGCAAATACAAGCTTATTTTGGTGAATGAAATACACTAATTGATTTTCTTCGGTCTTTTTGCTCGTTGCTAAGTGATTATCGCATTACAGAAGGTTGTACAGGCCTGTGTATGTAACACTGTTGTACACCTGTGTATGTAATATGGGTTGCCTGGTCTGAAGATTGTCTTCACATTATCTATATGAGCCTGCCATAAAAGAGAAGAAAGAAGGAACACTGCAACAGGCCTACTGGCCCATGTTAGGCAGGTCTAATTCTCCCACCGGCTTAAACCAGTGCCTTAACCTAGTCAGGTTAGTCACATTTACTTAAAGGTAGAGCACGACATCTCACCTAGTATCACAAGCTAGTCAGGTCCAACTCACACCCACCCACACCCACTCATGTATTTATCTAACCTATTTTTAAAACTACACAACGTCTTAGCTTCTATGACGGTACTCAGGAGTTTGTTCCACTCATCCACAACTCTATTACCAAACCAGAGCTTTCCTCTATCCTTCCTGAATCTGATTTTTCCCAACTTAAAACAATTGCTGCGAGTCCTGTCTATGCTAGATATTTTTAGCACACTATTGACATCCATTTTATCAATTCTTGTTTTTCATTTATACACCTCGATCATATCCCCCCTAATTCTACACCTTTCGAGAGAGTGCAGATTCAGGGCCCTCAGGCTATCCTCATAGGGAAGATTTCTGATACATGGGATTAACTTTGTCATCCTCCTCTGTGCGTTTTCCAGAGCATTTATATCCATTCTGTAATACGGTGACCAGAACTGTGCAGCATAGTCTAAATGAGGCCTAACCAAGGATATAGAGTTGAAGAACAACCTTAGGACTTCTATTATTTATACTTCTAAATATGAAGCCAAGGATTCTGTTAGCTTTATTGTGAACACTAATGCACTGTTGTCTTGGTTTTAGATTACTGCTAACCAGAACTCCTAAATCCTTTTCGCAATCAGTAATATTTTAATCTAAATTATTTAGTTTATATGTTGCATGGTTATTTTCCTGTCCAACATTTAGAACTTTGCATTTGTCTATATTAAACTGCATCTGTCACTTCTCTGACCACTGCATCAGTATATTCAAACCCTCCTGGTGTGCTCTAATGTCCTCATTAGAATAAATTGGACGGCCTATTTTGGTGTCAACAGCAATTTTGCTTATGTCACTATTTATTCCCTCATCTATGTCGTTTATGTAAACTGTGAACAACAACGGGCCCAACACTGATCCCTGCAGACCGCCGCTTGTGACGTGCCCCCTTTCTGATTTCTCCCCATTTATACAAACTCTCTGCTGTCTATTTGTCAACCATGCCTCTACCCAGGAAAAAATTTCTCCTATTCCGTGTGCCTTAAGGTTCCTCAATAGCCTCTGATGTGGAACTCTATCGAAATCCTTACTGAAGTCCATATACACAATATCATATTCATTACCATGATCTACCTCCTCAAACACCTTAGTGAAGAAAGTTAGTAAATTCGTAAGACAAGAACGCCCCTTTGTAAAACCGTGTTGAGATTCATTAATCAATTTATGCCTTTCAAGATAGCTATGAATTACTTCCGAAATTATTGATTCCATAAATTTTTCCACTATGGATGTAAGGCTTATTGTTCTATAGTTGGAAGTTAAGGACATGTCACCTGCCTTGTAAGTAGTTATTACATTTGCCATTTTCCACTTATCTGGCACTAAGCCAGTTTGTAGTGATATGTTGAAAAGATTAGCCAAAGGTTTGCTAAGTTCCTCTTTATATTCCTTTAAAACTCTTGTGCTATGCCGAGTTCCAGCTTTCTAAAATGTAACTTTTATTTTTGTTCATTTATCTAATATTACATTGCGATTACTATTGTTAATAGCTAAAACGAGAGTTTACCTGGAGTTTACCTGGAGAGAGTTTCGGGGGTCAATGCCCCCGCGGCCCGGTCTGTGACCAGGCCTCCTGGTGGATCAGCGCCTGATCAACCAGGCTGTTGCTGCTGGCTGCACGCAAACCAACGTACGAGCCACAGCCCGGCTGATCAGGAACTGACTTTAGGTGCTTGTCCAGTGCCAGCTTGAAGACTGCCAGGGGTCTGTTGGTAATCCCCCTTATGTGTGCTGGGAGGCAGTTGAACAGTCTCGAGCCCCTGACACTTATTGTATGGTCTCTTAACGTGCTAGTGACACCCCTGCTTTTCATTGGGGGGATGGTGCATCGTCTGCCAAGTCTTTTGCTTTCGTAGTGAGTGATTTTCGTGTGCAAGTTCGGTACTAGTCCCTCTAGGATTTTCCAGGTGTATATAATCATGTATCTCTCCCTCCTGCGTTCCAGGGAATACAGGTTTAGAAACCTCAAGCGCTCCCAGTAATTGAGGTGTTTTATCTCCGTTATGCGCGCCGTGAAAGTTCTCTGTACATTTTCTAGGTCGGCAATTTCACCTGCCTTGAAAGGTGCTGTTAGAGTGCAGCAATATTCCAGCCTAGATAGAACAAGTGACCTGAAGAGTGTCATCATGGGCTTGGCCTCCCTAGTTTTGAAGGTTCTCATTATCCATCCTGTCATTTTTCTAGCAGATGCGATTGATACAATGTTATGGTCCTTGAAGGTGAGATCCTCCGACATAATCACTCCCAGGTCTTTGACGTTGGTGTTTCGCTCTATTTTGTGGCCAGAATTTGTTTTGTACTCTGATGAAGATTTAATTTCCTCATGTTTACCATATCTGAGTAATTGAAATTTCTCATCGTTGAACTTCATATTGTTTTCTGCAGCCCACTGAAAGATTTGGTTGATGTCCGCCTGGAGCCTTGCAGTGTCTGCAACGGAAGACACTGTCATGCAGATTCGGGTGTCATCTGCAAAGGAAGACACGGTGCTGTGGCTGACATTCTTGTCTATGTCGGATATGAGGATGAGGAACAAGATGGGAGCTAGTACTGCGCCTTGTGGAACAGAGCTTTTCACCGTAGCTGCCTCGGACTTTACTCTGTTGACGACTACTCTCTGTGTTCTGTTAGTGAGGAAATTATAGATACATCGACCGACTTTTCCTGTTATTCCTTTAGCGCGCATTTTGTGCGCTATTACGCCATGGTCACACTTGTCGAAGGCTTTTGCAAAGTCTGTATATATTACATCTGCATTCTTTTTGTCTTCTAGTGCATTTAGGACCTTGTCGTAGTGATCCAGTAGTTGAGACAGACAGGAGCGATCTGTTCTAAACCCATGTTGCCCTGGGTTGTGTAACTGATGGGTTTCTAGATGGGTGGTGATCTTGCTTCTTAGGACCCTTTCAAAGATTTTTATGATATGGGATGTTAGTGCTATTGGTCTGTAGTTCTTTGCTGTTGCTTTACTGCCCCCTTTGTGGAGTGGGGCTATGTCTGTTGTTTTTAGTAACTGAGGGACGACCCCCGTGTCCATGCTCCCTCTCCATAGGATGGAAAAGGCTCGTGATAGGGGCTTCTTGCAGTTCTTGATGAACACAGAGTTCCATGAGTCTGGCCCTGGGGCAGAGTGCATGGGCATGACATTTATCGCCTGTAATCAGCTGTAATCAGTAATCAGCTTTATAATATTAAATATTCATTATCATTTTCCCATTTTCATTATATGTATATATTTATATTATGAATTATTTTGGTAAGGAAATGGATGGTTCACCATGATTAACGACCAATTTATGTTTGTGTGGCCTCACCTCTGCATTACTCGCCTGACGCCAGCTGATGGCAGGGGTGAGTGGTGTGGGTTAGGCAGTACTTCACCTCTCAGTCTGGAGAAGATCCTCTCTACTTACTCCTTTACTTTGACTGAGAAGTTATCCAGCAGTATAACATTATTCTCTCAGTCTCTTGAAAGTAGAGTTTTGTAAAACTCTCACCAAGTAAAATCTCACCAGTTTGTAAAGAGATGTCATTTATTAAGCTTGAATCGTCTCTGGTTAGAGAGACCAGGTAACTTTATCAATTTCATAAGTAAATACCCATTCAGTCAGTAATTGTAAGCCGTATATAGTTATAAGTCGTTATATTAAAAAGAAATTTTATTGCAGTCTTTCCATCATCC
>NC_091382.1:15152122-15247122 GCF_038502225.1 Cherax quadricarinatus
TTACTCCTTTAACCTGGTCAGGTGGTGACCAGGTGACATGCAGTGTCTGTGCTGACGACGTCACGCTGGTGATCACTGGAGCTCCAGGTACTGGTCTCACCATATATTTCACTTGTTAATTGTTATATTATAATTTTTACATGATTTCCTATTTAACATATGAACTCTGTGAGTCACTACTCAATCAACTAATAAAAAACAAAATTCAAACTATATTATTTTTCCTCCACATCAGAAATAATAAATCTTATTTCGATCTTTTATCTGTTGTGAGATAAATATTATTTGGAACGAGATCAGACTTAACAATAATGTCTGAGATATTGCCAGGGATGAGACTAGTGATAATGTTTAGAAAGTAATGCAGATATTAAATTGTTCGCATCGCTATTGGGCCGTGCGGACGTGCTGCGCAGTAGCTCGTGATTGAGTTGGCTTTTGTGCAGTGTTGACGTGTACTTGGCTCTGTGAAGACCTGTTTGCGCGCTCTCTAGAACTGAAGCAAGATGCCCTCCATCGAGCAACTTTACCAACAGCTTAAGGAAGAATTGAGGTTGGCGAATATGGAAATTCGGCGACTGACCGAGGAAAACAAAAAGATTCGGAGTAGTCCTCCTGTTTTGAGTCCTCAGGTCAAGAAGGGAAACTGGTCAGTGGCTGGACAGCAGGGAACGAAGTTGACGATCAAGAAGACGAATGGAAAGGTAGAAACGATGAAGAAGAAAGAGACTGCCGTGGAAACTGTTGTGGAAACATCTAATACATTCTCAGTGCTACCCGACGAATGTGAGTCGACTACTGGGAACGACACGACGAAAGACATTAAGGAAGGTACGAATATTGTTGTTGTTGGGGATAGCCAAGTTAGGTATATGGATAGGGCGTTCTGCTTGAAGGACAGGAGTAGGAGACAGAGAGTTTGCTTTCCTGGGGCTGGGATGGAGGATATTGTTAGCCGTCTGGATGACATCATGAGAGGTAATGGGAGCAATCCTATTATCTGTCTCAGTGCTGGAGGCAACGATGTTGGCAGACGTAGGAGTGAGGACCTGATTAGCAGGTATAGGTCAGCAATAGAAATAATTAGAAGTAAGGGTGGGAACCCTCTCATATGTGGTATTTTGCCAAGGAGGGGAGTTGGAAGTGAATGGTTGTCCAGGGCAATTGGTGTCAATTGCTGGCTGGACAAATACTGTAAGGAAAATGCGGTAACATTCATTGACAACTGGGACCTCTTCTATGGCAGAAATAACATGTATGCTAGGGATGGGGTTCACTTATCTAGGTGTGGGGTGGGAGCACTGGCAACTGCAGTGGAGGGAGCAGTTAGGACTTTAAACTAGGAATAGTTAGTGGTATGGGTTTTGGCAGGAAAACAGTGAAGTTCCAGTGTAGTAATATTACGAGTTCTAGGGGAACTAGTAATAATAAGAACGAGATAGATATTGAAAAGCCAGGGACCTTGGGTGATAAGGACAGTAATAGGTTTAGTAGAAAAATAGAAATGAGCAGGAAGGGTAAAGAGAAAGGAGAGTATTTCAATGTTTATTATGCTAATTGCCGTAGTGCTAGGAATAAGATAGACGAGTTGAGATTAGTTGCTAGTGTAGGTAACATTGATGTATTTGCCTTAACTGAGACGTGGTTTAATTCAAAAAGTCGGGACATGCCTGCGGAACGTCATATTCAGGGTTTTAAATTGTTCCAAGAAGATAGAAGTATTGGGAAGGGGGGTGGGGTGGCATTGTATGTCCGAGATCGCTTGAACTGTTGCATAAAAACGGGTATTAAGTCTGAAGTAACACATACAGAGTCTGTTTGGATAGAATTTTCAGAGGGGCATGAAAAACTGATTTTAGGAGTTATATACCGTCCCCCAAACTTAGATAGGGACCAAGGGAAACTACTATGGGAGGAAATTGTTAAGGCCACAAGGCACGATAATGTAGTAATTCTAGGAGACTTTAACTTTAGTCATGTTGATTGGAATTTCTTGACTGGGAATTTAGAATCATACGACTTCTTAGAAGTATTTCAGGATTGTTTTTTGAAGCAGTTTGTGACAGAACCTACAAGGGGAAATAACCTGCTTGACTTAGTTATGGCAAACAATGAATCCCTTGTTAATAATTTAGAAATTTCAGAGGAACTGGGTGCTAGCGACCACAAATCAATTACATTTAGCATTGAATGGAAGTACGATAGTAGCGATAACTCAGTAACAGTCCCAGATTTTCGCTTAGCAGATTACGATGGGCTTAGAGAACACTTATCATCTGTTGACTGGGGTAACGAAGAGAGCTATCAATATGACAGTTTTCTGAACACTATACATGCTGCTCAAAGAGCGTTTATCCCATATAAAGAAATTAGATCAAATAGAAATGACCCAAAATGGATGAACAATAGGCTCAAATATCTACTAGGGCATAAGAAAGGAATTTATAGGCGTATCAAAAGAGGTGAGGGTCATCTTATGAATCAGTATATTGACATTAAGAGGGACATTAAAAAGGGGATAAGAAAAGCTAAAAGGGACTATGAAATTAAAGTGCTAGGGATTCTAAAACTAACCCAAAAAGTTTTTTCCAGGTCTATAGAACAAAAGTTAGAAATAAGATAGGTCCCCTTAAAAATAACTATGGGCACCTTACTGACAAAGAGAATGAAATGTGCTTGATTTTAAATAATTATTTTCTCTCAGTTTTTACACAGGAAGACACTAACAATATTCCAGTAATTAATTTTTACAGTGGGCTAGAAGAAGATAAATTAGGTAACATCACAGTCACTAGTGAGATGGTTGTGAAGCAGATAGACAGACTGAAGCAAAATAAGTCGCCGGATCCTGATGAGGTTTTTTCAAGGGTTCTTAAGGAATGCAAAATGGAACTCTGTGAACCATTAACTAATATTTTTAATTTATCTCTTCAAACAGGTGTAGTGTCTGATATGTGGAAGATGGCTAATGTAACTCCTATTTTTAAAACAGGGGACAAGTCGTTACCGTCAAATTACCGCCTAATAAGCCTGACCTCAATTGTAGGCAAATTACTAGAGTCAGTTATAGCTGAGATTATAAGAAGCCATCTCGATAAGCATAGCTTGATTAATGATACTCAGCATGGATTCACAAGAGGCCCGTCTTGTCTAACTAATTTATTAACTTTCTTCAGTAAAGCTTTTGAGGCTGTTGACCACAATAAAGAATTTGATATTATTTGTAAAGTAGAAGGACACAAGTGCAACTAATGTGACATTTATTGTGGCAACGTTTCGCTCTCCAGGAGCTTTATCAAGCCATTACAAACAATACATGGACACAGAGGGTATATAAAGGCTCAGAGTGAGGTGAATACTAGTGAGGTACCATTTCGATGTTCACTAGTGGTAGTAGTAGTAGTAGTAGTAGTAGTGGTAGTGACAAAAGTAATACAATATGGTAGAGCAATTAATTCGTACATGAGTAAAAGGATATAAAAGCTATTACTTGGGTAACATAAAAATAGGTTGGACAAATATAAACTGGAATGAGGCAGCTTGTTTCAGTGTTCACTCTCTGTGCTTTGTGTAGTATAACGGGAGAGACTATGTGATGGCAGGGTTTACTATTTTCAGGAGGATTCTTGCTAAGACTTCGGAGATGGTGAAGCTGCCGTTGTTTTGTTTAATTGTATTCGAAACAGCGATCAGTGCTGATTCAAGGCACTTGCGTGTGCGGAAATTATTTTCTTTTATCACTAATTGGGCGTCTCTGAATTTCATAAGATGATTGGTGGAATTTCGGTGTTGTACACAGGCGTTGTTTAAGTTGTCGTTCCTACATGCGTATATGTGTTCATTGAGGCGGGTGTCGAGGTTTCTTGCTGTTTCACCTACGTAGATCTTGTCACAGCCTCCACAGGGTATAGTGTAAACTCCTGCATTGACTGGTTCGTGGTGCTTGGGTTTTGTCCTGGTTAGATCCTTTATTGAAGTGGTAGAAGCGATGGCGACTCTGGTGTTAGCTTGTGAAAGTACTTTTGAGACGTTTAGTGCAACCTGGCTGTTGGGAAGAATTATAACTTTGTTGGGAGCGGTGTTGATGCGTGGAGAATTGATGATCTGAAGAGCTCTTTTCTTGCAGTCTTTGATGAAAAAAGAAGGAAATTGTAACTCAGTGAATGTTTGGTGAATGTAAGTACATTCCTCGTCAAGAAACTCAGGACTACAAATTCGGTATGCTCTTAGGAAAAACCCGATGATGATGCCTCTTTTGGTCTTGGTATCTTGACTGGAATAGAAGTGTGTGAGATCATTTTTATTGGTGGGTTTCCGATAAACTTGAAATCTTAGGTTGTTGTCTACTTTGTGAATGAGGACGTCGAGGAAAGGTAGCTTGTCATTGGACCCTCCTTCTAGTGTAAACTGGATCGCTGGTTCAACTGCGTTGAGCCTTGCCTGAAGATCCCGTACATCAAAACGTTTTGGAGTTATTACGAGGACATCGTCCACGTAACGTAACCAAGTGACGCTTGAAGGGATGATGTTGGCGAAGTGTTCGGACTCTAGGTGTTCCATGTATAAGTTGGCTAGGACGGCACTTATTGGGGACCCCATTCCCATGCCGTAGGTTTGTTTGTAGAGCTTGTTATTGAAGGAAAAACAGTTGAAGATAACACAGAGTTCAATCAAGTCAACAAAATCTCCGGGAGGTAAAGGAAGATTAAGGTCCTGGTTGACTTTACGTCGTAGAACCTCGATGGCTTTTTTGGTAGGTACTTTTGTGAAGAGGGAAGTCACATCCAAACTGCTTAGTTTCTTGTTACGGATGGAGAGGTTACGGATGCGGTTGAGAAGGTCGCCTGAGTGTTTAAGATGAGCGGGGCTGATGGTCCCCAGAAGGCAGGAAAGATGTTTGGCAAGAACTCCGGCTAGTTTGTGTGGAGCAGTGCCGTCCTAGCCAACTTATACATGGAACACCTAGAGTCCGAACACTTCGCCAACATCATCCCTTCAAGCGTCACTTGGTTACGTTACGTGGACGATGTCCTCGTAATAACTCCAAAACGTTTTGATGTACGGGATCTTCAGGCAAGGCTCAACGCAGTTGAACCAGCGATCCAGTTTACACTAGAAGAAGAGTCCAATGACAAGCTACCTTTCCTCGACGTCCTCATTCACAAAGTAGACAACAACCTAAGATTTCAAGTTTATCGGAAACCCACCAATAAAAATGATCTCACACACTTCTATTCCAGTCAAGATACCAAGACCAAAAGAGGCATCATCATCGGGTTTTTCCTAAGAGCATACCGAATTTGTAGTCCTGAGTTTCTTGACGAGGAATGTACTTACATTCACCAAACATTCACTGAGTTACAATTTCCTTCTTTTTTCATCAAAGACTGCAAGAAAAGAGCTCTTCAGATCATCAATTCTCCACGCATCAACACCGCTCCCAACAAAGTTATAATTCTTCCCAACAGCCAGGTTGCACTAAACGTCTCAAAAGTACTTTCACAAGCTAACACCAGAGTCGCCATCGCTTCTACCACTTCAATAAAGGATCTAACCAGGACAAAACCCAAGCACCACGAACCAGTCAATGCAGGAGTTTACACTATACCCTGTGGAGGCTGTGACAAGATCTACGTAGGTGAAACAGCAAGAAACCTCGACACCCGCCTCAATGAACACATATACGCATGTAGGAACGACAACTTAAACAACGCCTGTGTACAACACCGAAATTCCACCAATCATCTTATGAAATTCAGAGACGCCCAATTAGTGATAAAAGAAAATAATTTCCGCACACGCAAGTGCCTTGAATCAGCACTGATCGCTGTTTCGAATACAATTAAACAAAACAACGGCAGCTTCACCATCTCCGAAGTCTTAGCAAGAATCCTCCTGAAAACAGTAAACCCTGCCATCACATAGTCTCTCCCGTTATACTACACAAAGCACAGAGAGTGAACACTGAAACAAGCTGCCTCATTCCAGTTTATATTTGTCCAACCTATTTTTATGTTACCCAAGTAATAGCTTTTATATCCTTTTACTCATGTACGAATTAATTGCTCTACCATATTGTATTACTTTTGTCACTACCACTACTACTACTACTACTACTACTACCACTAGTGAACATCGAAATGGTACCTCACTAGTATTCACCTCACTCTGAGCCTTTATATACCCTCTGTGTCCATGTATTGTTTGTAATGGCTTGATAAAGCTCCTGGAGAGCGAAACGTTGCCACAATAAATGTCACATTAGTTGCACTTGTGTCCTTTTACTTTACATATTGTCGGTAATTCTACCAACTTTATTACAATTTGATATTATTTACTTAGATTTTAGTAAGGCTTTTGATAGAGTTCCGCACCATAGACTGTTAAAGAAAGTAGCAGCTCATGGCATTGGGGGAAAAGTGCTCTCTTGGAACGAGTCATGGCTCACTAACAGGAAGCAGAGAGTGTCCATAAATGGGGTTAAATCCGAGTGGGGATCTGTAACAAGTGGCGTTCCACAGGGATCAGTCTTAGGCCCGTTGTTGTTTATAATGTATATCAATGATCTTGATGAGGGAATTACTAGTGATATGAGCAAATTCGCCGATGACACAAAGATAGGTAGGATAATTGATTCAAACGTAGATGTTATGGAACTTCAGGAGGATTTAAACAAACTATTATTGGTCAGAAAAGTGGCAGATGCAGTTCAATGTAGATAAATGCAAGGTTCTGAAGCTTGGGAATGCCCATAACCCTAGTACTTATAAGTTAAATGATGTAGAACTAAGCCATACAGATTGCGAAAAGGACTTGGGGGTTATGGTGAGCAGCAACCTTAAACCAAGACAGCAATGCCTAAGCGTACGTAATAAGGCAAATAGATTTCTGGGATTTATATCAAGAAGTGTAAGCAACAGAAGTCCAGAGGTCATACTGCAGCTTTATACATCATTAGTAAGGCCTCACCTAGATTATGCAGCTCAGTTCTGGTCTCTGTATTACAAAATGGACATAAATTCGTTAGAGAACATTCAGCGTAGGATGACTAAATTAATACATAGCATTAGAAATCTTCCTTATGAAGAAAGATTGAAGACTCTTAAGTTACATTCACTTGTTAGACGAAGAATGAGGGGAGACCTGATCGAAGTGTATAAGTGGAAGATAGGTATTAATAAAGGGGATATTAATAAGGTCTTGAGGATGTCTCTCGAAGAGAGAACCCGCAGTAATGGATTTAAATTAGATAAGTTTAGATTTAGAAAGGACATAGGAAAGTATTGGTTTGGAAATAGGGTAGTTGATGAGTGGAACAGTCTATCTAGTTGGGTTATTGAGGCTAGGACTTTGGGTAGTTTCAAATTTAGGTTGGATAAGTACATGAGTGGGAGGGGTTGGATTTGAGTGGGACTTGCACATCAGAGCTTATTTCTTGGGTGGCATTGAAAATTGGGTTGGGCAAATGTTTGTTAGTGGGATGAATTGTAAAGGACCTGCCTAGTATGGGCCAACAGGCCACCTGCAGTGTTCCTCCTTTCTTATGTTCTTATGTTCTTATGAATTTCCCTAATGTAATAATAATATTAATAATAATAGTAATAATAATAATAATAATAATAATAATAATAATAATAATAATAATAATAATAATAATAAAAATAAAAATTATAGCCAACATATAGTAATTTAATCAAAGCAAGTTCCAATTGTTTCTACAAATATAAGAAATGAAAATTATATTTGAGAGAATTGAACTACATCTTCTGAGATTAAATGTGAGTTATATAAGAACACTGACTTAATTATTAAGTCATAAGTTATATAAGAACACTGACTTAATTATTAAGTCATAAGTTATATAAGAACACTGACTTAATTATTAAGTCATAAGTTATATAAGAACACTGACTTAATTATTAAGTCATTAGTTATATAAGAACACTGACTTAATTATTAAGTCATAAGTTATATAAGAACACTGACTTAATTATTAAGTCATAAGTTATATAAGAACACTGACTTAATTATTAAGTCATAAGTTGTATAAGAACACTGACTTAATTATTAAGTCATAAGTTATATAAGAACACTGACTTAATTATTAAGTCATAAGTTATATAAGAACACTGACTTAATTATTAAGTCATAAGTTATATAAGAACACTGACTTAATTATTAAGTCATTAGTTATATAAGAACACTGACTTAATTATTAAGTCATAAGTTATATAAGAACACTGACTTAATTATTAAGTCATAAGTTATATAAGAACACTGACTTAATTATTAAGTCATAAGTTATATAAGAACACTGACTTAATTATTAAGTCATAAGTTATATAAGAACACTGACTTAATTATTAAGTCATAAGTTATATAAGAACACTGACTTAATTATTAAGTCATAAGTTATATAAGAACACTGACTTAATTATTAAGTCATAAGTTATATAAGAACACTGACTTAATTATTAAGTCATTAGTTATATAAGAACACTGACTTAATTATTAAGTCATAAGTTATATAAGAACACTGACTTAATTATTAAGTCATAAGTTATATAAGAACACTGACTTAATTATTAAGTCATAAGTTATATAAGAACACTGACTTAATTATTAAGTCATAAGTTATATAAGAACACTGACTTAATTATTAAGTCATAAATTATATAAGAACACTGACTTAATTATTAAGTCATAAGTTATATAAGAACACTGACTTAATTATTAAGTCATAAGTTATATAAGAACACTGACTTAATTATTAAGTCATAAGGTATATAAGAACACTGACTTAATTATTAAGTAATAAGTTATATAAGAACACTGACTTAATTATTAAGTCATAAGTTATATAAGAACACTGACTTAATTATTAAGTCATAAGTTATATAAGAACACTGTCTTAATTATTAAGTCATAAGTTATATAAGAACACTGACTTAATTATTAAGTCATAAGTTATATAAGAACACTGACTTAATTATTAAGTCATAAGTTATATAAGAACACTGACTTAATTATTAAGTCATAAGTTATATAAGAACACTGACTTAATTATTAAGTCATCAGGTATATAATAACACTGACTTAATTATTAAGTCATAAGTTATATAAGAACACTGACTTTATTATTAAGTCATAAGTTATATAAGAACACTTACTTAATTATTAAGTCATAAGTTATATAAGAACACTGACTTAATTATTAAGTCATAAGTTATATAAGAACACTGACTTGTTTATTAAGTCATAAGTTATATAAGAACACTGACTTAATTATTAAGTCATAAGTTATATAAGAACACTGACTTGATTATTAAGTCATAAGTTATATAAGAACACTGACTTAATTATTAAGTCATAAGTTATATAAGAACACTGACTTAATTATTAAGTAATAAGTTATATAAGAACACTGACTTAATTATTAAGTCATAAGTTATATAAGAACACTGACTTAATTATTAAGTCATAAGTTATATAAGAACACTGACTTAATTATTAAGTCATAAGTTATATAAGAACACTGACTTAATTATTAAGTCATAAGTTATATAAGAACACTGACTTAATTATTAAGTCATAAGTTATATAAGAACACTGACTTAATTATTAAGTAATAAGTTATATAAGAACACTGACTTAATTATTAAGTCATAAGTTATATAAGAACACTGACTTAATTATTAAGTCATAAGTTATATAAGAACACTGACTTAATTATTAAGTCATAAGTTATATAAGAACACTGACTTAATTATTAAGTCATAAGTTATATAAGAACACTGACTTCATTATTAAGTCATAAGTTATATAAGAACACTGACTTAATTATTAAGTCATAAGTTATATAAGAACACTGACTTAATTATTAAGTCATAAGTTATATAAGAACACTGACTTAATTATTAAGTCATAAGTTATATAAGAACACTGACTTAATTATTAAGTCATAAGTTACATAAGAACACTGACTAAAATATAAGTCAGCAGTTTATGAACAAGTATTGTTGAATATACTATGAATATCACTAATGATTGTTGATCATGATAAAAGAGGTATGGGACAACAATGGAAGCAGAACCTTGAAGAACACCTTAGAACCTTGAAGAACACCTTAGAACACTGAAGAACACCTCGAACAATAATGACAACATTAGAAACTTAAACAACCACAACAAAGAAACTCCAACAATAACAGGTCTGAAACCCCATAAAATGAATACATTCTGAAATTATTTTTAAGTATCATTGATTATATCTCAGTTGTTAACGTAATGATGAAGCCAAATTAACCAGACATTAGTGAGTTAGATCACCAGTAGAAGTGACCTAGCGGAAAATATAATTGCTTAATACTGGATGAAAGGAAAATGATAATTATCACCTTTGGAAGGAAAGGTAAACAACCCAGCTGAGTCTGTCATTAATAACTCACAAGAGACAGGAAAGGTAAACAACCCAGCTGAGTCTGTCATTAATAACTCACAAGAGACAGGAAAGGTAAACAAGCCAGCTTAGTCTGTCATTAATAACTCACAAGAGACAGGAAAAGTAAACAAGCCAGCTGAGTCTGTCATTAATAACTCACAAGAGACAGGAAAGGTAAACAAGCCAGCTGAGTCTGTCATTAATAACTCACAAGAGACAGGAAAAGTAAACAACCCAGCTGAGTCTGTAATTAATACCTAACAAGAGACAGGAAATTTAAACAACCCTGTTGAGTCTGTCATTAATAACTCACAAGAGACTGGAAAGGTAAACAACCCAGCTGAGTCTGTCATTAATAATTCATAAGAGACAGGAAGGTAAACAACCCAGCTGAGTCTGTCAATAATAATTCATAAGAGACAGGAAAGGTAAACAACCCAGCTGAGTCTGTCATTAATAACTCACAAGAGACTGGAAAGGTAAACAACCCAGCTGAGTCTGTCATTAATAATTCATAAGAGACAGGAAGGTAAACAACCCAGCTGAGTCTGTTATTAATAACTCACAAGAGACAGGAAAGGTAAACAACCTAGCTGAGTCTCTCATTAATAACTCACAAGAGACAGGAAAGGTAAACAACCCAGCTGAGTCTGTCATTAATAACTCACAAGAGACAGGAAAGGTAAACAACCCAGCTGAGTCTGTCATTAATAACTCACAAGAGACAGGAAAGGTAAACAACCCAGCTGAGTCTGTCATTAATAACTCACAAGAGACAGGAAAGGTAAGCAACCCAGCTGAGTCTGTCATTAATAACTCACAAGAGACAGGAAAGGTAAACAACCAAGCTGAGTCTGTCATTAATAACTCACAAGAGACAGGAAAGGTAAACAACCCAGCTGAGTCTGTCAATAATAACTCACAAGAGACAGGAAAGGTAAGCAACCCAGCTGAGTCTGTCATTAATAACTCACAAGAGACAGGAAAGGTAAACAACCCAGCTGACCCTGACATTAATAACTCACAAGAGACAGGAAAAGTAAACAACCCAGCTGAGTCTGTCATTAATAACTCACAAGAGACAGGAAAGGTAAACAACCCAGCTGAGTCTGTCATTAATAACTCACAAGAGACAGGAAAGGTAAACAACCCAGCTGACCCTGACATTAATAACTCACAAGAGACAGGAAAGGTAAACAACCCAGCTGAGTCTGTCATTAATAACTCACAAGAGACAGGAAAGGTAAACAACCCAGCTGAGTCTGTCATTAATAACTCACAAGAGACAGGAAAGGTAAACAACCCAGCTGAGTCTGTCATTAATAACTCACAAGAGACAGGAAAGGTAAACAACCCAGCTGAGTCTGTCATTAATAACTCACAAGAGACAGGAAAGGTAAACAACCCAGCTGACCCTGACATTAATAACTCACAAGAGACAGGAAAGGTAAACAATCCAGCTGAGTCTGTCATTAATAACTCACAAGACGAAGAACACCGTCCAAACTATATATTTATACTTGGTGTACTTAATTTTGTTGATCGCCAAATTATGAGAAAAAAATCTGATACAAGATTGATCATTAAAAGAAAAGAAACATTAAAACGATTGGAATAGTCAGATAATCGAATTAAATCAACTTAATGTTTTTCATGTGTCAGAAGGAAAAAGAGACTGAAATGCCAGAAATCAGTAATCTTAAACCAACTGCAAACACTTCTGGAGCAGAGGCGCAGTCAATGGCCGCCACTCCAGAACAACAGATATTAGAGCCAGCAAATAAAACCCTCCTAAATTCCTCTAACATAAGGCCATTTGTCTTTGCAAACATACAGGGTCTAACGCCGTCAACAAATAACAAAATTCCTTAGATCAAGGTGGCCCGGTGGTCTGGTGGCTAAAACTCCCGCTTCACACACGGAGGGCCCGGGTTCGATTCCCGGCGGGTGGAAATTCCGACACGTTTCCTTACACCTATTGTCCTGTTCACCTAGCAGCAAATAGGTACCTGGGTGTTAGTCGACTGGTGTGGGTCGCATCCTGGGGGGACAAGATTAAGGACCCCAATGGAAATAAGTTAGACAGTCCTCGATGACGCACTGACTTTCTTGGGTTATCCTGGGTGGCTAACCCTCCGAGGTTAAAAATCCGAACGAAATCTTATCTTATCTTATCTTAAGGAACTGCCGTTGAAATGGTGTTATAATGTTCAGACTACCAGGAACTGTTAGCGTGTTACACCACCCGCACTGCCATCTAGCGGGCAGCTGGAAATGAAACTTCAATTTTCACGGGTCTGAGTTTGTTTCTACTCCTGGTTGTACTAACTTTATCTGGTGTGGGTTGAAGAATAACTTCTCCTCGACTCTTCTCTTGATTATTAAGTTTTCTAACCTAGTTACCAGTAAGGACATAGAAGCAAATTTACCCCACTTTGTCTTTCTTCAACGATATACTTAATATCCATCTTGTAACCAGTGTTTGTGTTATTAACAGCTCTGCTGGTGGCTTGGTTATCCAGAGCAGACGCTGGATTTATTGAAGCCAGAACCCAGCAATCGAGACATAGTGAGGACACTATGTACATAGTGAGGACGCTGCTGTACATGTGGTACATAGTGAGGACACTGATATACCTGCTATTATTGACACTGAACATGATAGTAGTGAAGAAACTAATAACACTGATCTTTATGACCCACCAGACTGGAACAACCACATAATCAACTCTACATGAGTTAATTAACCTTGCCGGTTCCTCCACAATGATAACAGTCTGTGCCAGTGGTTCATTCTGTGCGATAAAAATAAAAATACAAGTCCATTATGGAAATTCTACTCAGACTATCAAAATACAACGACCTCAAGTGACTGGGTTAATACTTGATCTCCAACTTGGTTACACAAAACACTTGTGGTTCCTTTGTCGAATAGTCGTGACGATGCTGACACATTTCACCAGTGACTGCTATTACTCTCTTAAGCTATTAACATTGGTTCGCCAGATAATCTGACACGTTATGCCACCTGCTCTCCCAGTGATTATCTGATAGGGATATACTGTCATACCTCAAAGGCCGCCATCTACAACAACGTCAAAGAATAGTGATAAGAAAGTAAAATTCAACATACAATATATGGCACTGGTGTATCCTCAAGATATTACTTCCACCATTACATACATAGTTGAGCCAAATTAAAAGCTTTGTAAATACTATGAATTGTTGGGCCAGAAATACGTTAAGTTTTGTCAGAGTCAGTCTTCCTATCATACGTGAGCCTACTGCAGCTGGCTACATCAGAGTCACTCTTCCTATCATACCTGAGCCTACTGCAGCTGGCTACATCAGAGTCAGTCTTCCTATAATACCTGAGATTACTGCAGCTGGCTGCATCAGAGGCAGTCTTCCTATCATTCCTGAACCTACTGCAGCTGGCTGCATCAGAGGCAGTCTTCCTATCATTCCTGAACCTACTGCAGCTGGCTGCATCAGAGTCAGTCTTCCTATCATACCTGAACCTACTGCAGCTGGCTGCATCAGAGTCAGTCTTCCTATCATACCTGAACCTACTGCAGCTGACTGCATCAGAGTCAGTCTTCCTATCATACCTGAACCTACTGCAGCTGGCTGCATCAGAGTCAGTCTTCCTATCATACCTGAACCTACTGCAGCTGGCTGCATCAGAGTCAGTCTTCCTATCATACCTGAACCAACTGCAGCTGGCTGCATCAGAGTCAGTCTTCATATCATACCTGAACCTACTGCAGCTGGCTGCATCAGAGTCAGTCTTCCTATCATACCTGAGCCTACTGCAGCTAGCTGCATCACAGGCAGTCTTCCTATCATACCTGAGCCTACTGCAGCTGGCTGCATCAGAGTCAGTCTTCCTATCATACCTGAGCCTACTGCAGCTGGCTGCATCAGAGTCAGTCTTCCTATCATACCTGAGCCTACTGCAGCTGGCTGCATCAGAGTCAGTCTTCCTATCATACCTGAGCCTACTGCAGTTGGCTGCATCAGAGTCAGTCATCGTATCATACCTGAGCCTACTGCAGCTGGCTGCATCAGAGTCAGTCTTCCTATCATACCTGAGCCTACTGCAGCTGGCTGCATCAGAGGCAGTCTTCCTATCATACCTGAGCCTACTGCAGCTGGCTGCATCAGAGTCAGTCTTCCTATCATACCTGAGCCTACTGCAGTTGGCTGCATCAGAGTCAGTCTTCCTATCATACCTGAGCCTACTCCAGCTGGCTGCATCAGAGTCAGTCTTCCTATCATACCTGAGCCTACTGCAGTTGACTGCATCAGAGTCAGTCTTCCTATCATACCTGAACCTACTGCAGTTGCCTGCATCAGAGTCAGTCTTCCTATCATACCTGAACCTACTGCAGCTGGCTGCATCAGAGTCAGTCTTCCTATCATACCTGAGCCTACTGCAGCTGGCTGCATCAGAGTCAGTCTTCCTATCATACCTGAGCCTACTGCAGCTGGCTGCATCAGAGTCAGTCTTCCTATCATACCTGAGCCTACTGCAGTTGCCTGCATCAGAGTCAGTCTTCCTATCATACCTGAACCTACTGCAGCTGGCTGCATCAGAGTCAGTCTTCCTATCATACCTGAACCTACTGCAGCTGGCTGCATCAGAGTCAGTCTTCCTATCATACCTGAACCTACTGCAGCTGGCTGCATGGGAAGTATTCAAACAGGTTGTCCAGAACTTCCCAGGAAGGCAAAGACAAAACTATTTTATCGAGTTAGGCCAAAACATAATAATAATAATATCTTTATTTACTACAAGTACATGTACAAGGTATACAGTCCTAGCTGACAACAGTGACATACTACTATATAGAAACTCCCTTGTTATGTTCCACATTTCGGGCAAATTAGGTCAGTGTCCCAGGATGCGACCCACACCAGTCGACTAACACCCAGGTACCCATTTTACTGATGGGGAACATAGACAACAGGTGGAAAGAAACACATCCAACGTTTCTACTCTGGCTGGGAATCGAACCCAGACCCTCGCCGTGTGAAGCGAGAGCGTTAACCACCAGGCCACCAGAGCCCTGATGATAGTAGAGCACTTTCTTCCTTCATACTTAAACTTCTTTCCATCTAATCTTTGTGTTGTTAGGAGCATTGTGTAAGATTTTAACAGAATATTAGTACAATATAGGTAAGATATCAGGGGCGTTTCACTTGCAACATGATGTGAGACAACTGTCAGGTTGGTGTCGTCACGAAGACAATGTTAGTCAACAGCGTAAAGCCAAAATGCTTTAACTATTCTTAAATATTTTCTTCTTCCAGTGAGAATATGTTGCATAATGTCCTTGAAGCGTTGTTTAGCAGTTACTTTATAACAGGGGATAAGTTTTTAATGACTCACTATATTACCTGTGTTGTGAATTTTAATGAAAGATGATATATAAATGAACAATACTTAAAATTATATTTTTCCAATAGCTAAAAATCCTCACTTTATAACTTTAGTTCGACTTAAAATTAGTAATTTTAAGATGTTTATCTTACATAAGAATACCTATATTTATCTCAGTTGCAGATCAAACTTTGTTGTCCAGCATCTTCTATAATTATTATTTAATTGTGAAACATATCAAAATTAGACAAGGTAAACTTACTTTCTTGAGATGTAACATCCCAACAACTTGTGGACGGACCATAACCAGAGGCTGTATATGATGCAACTTCTGCTGTGACGTTGGTATAGGAAGAAAGGTCGCGCAGTCTGATGTGATTACCCCTGTTAGCGTCGACACCTGAACCAGCTTCATCACTCCACAAGACGTCCCATGACCAGCTGATGTTGTGGTTGGTAATTGCACAATTAATATCTGCGTCTTGCCAGTACAGCATCATAGCTGTGCTCGTGATGTCATCAAACCAGCAACTTTGTGGTGGCGGCGGCACTGTGGGAAAACGTTTTGATGAGTGAAAAAAAAAATAATATACCGCCTTATGACTAATTAAAAATATATAAATTGATGTTTTCATTAAAGTTGAGACTGTGAGAAGCTGCAAGAAATGTTTAATAATATTGGATGGTAATATGCCAGTATTTAATTATTGTAAAATAATGAATGAAATATGTAATTAGTGAACTGCACAGTCATATAATGTAGAGTAATACCAGGGTAGGTAAACAACACCAAAGATATACACTACAGAAAGTAAACAGGGAAAGATCAGAATGTAAACACAATGAAAGGGAAATACTTTTGAAAGTAATCACCATGGAAGGTAAACAATATTGAAGATAAACAACATGGAAGGTAAACAACATGGTAGGCAAACAACATGGTAGGTAAACAACATGGTTGGTACACAACATGGTAGGTAAACAACATGGAAGGTAAACAACATGGAAGATAAATAACATTGACTATAAACAACATGGAAGGTAAATAACATAGTAGGTAAACAACATGGTAGGTAAACAACATGGTAGGTAAACAACATGGAAGGTAAACAACATGGAAGATAAATAACATTGACTATAAACAACATGGAAGGTAAATAACATAGTAGGTAAACAACATGGTAGGTAAACAACATGGTAGGTAAACAACATGGTAGGTAAACAATATGGAAGGTAAACAACATTGAAGATAAACAACATGTAAAGCAAACAACATGGTAGGTAAACAACATGGTATGTAAACAACATGGTAGGTAAACAACATGGTAGGTAAACAACATGGTAGACAAACAACATGGTAGGTAAACAATATGGAAGGAAAACAACATGGCAGGTAAACAACATGGAAGGTGAACAACATGGAAGGTAAACAACAGGGAAGGTAAACAACATGGTAGGTAAACAACAGGGTAGGTAAACAACATGGTAGGCAAACAACATGGAAGGAAAGCAACATGGTAGGCAAACAACATGGTAGGTAAACAACATGGAAGGTAAACAACATGGAAGGTAAATAACATGATAGGCAAACAACATGGAAGGTAAAAAACATGGTAGATAAACAACATAGTAGGCAAACAACATGGAAGATAAACAACATGGTAGGTAAACAACATGGTAGATAAACAACATGGTAGGCAAACAACATGGAAAGTAAACAACTTTGAAGATAAACAACATTGAAGATAAACAACATGTAAAGTAAACAACGTTGAAGATAAACAACATGGAAGGTAAACAACATTGAAGACAAACATGTAAAGTAAACAACATGGTAGGCAAACAACATGGTAGGCAATAACATGGAAGGTAAACAACATGGAAGGTAAACAACATGGAAGGTAAACAACATGGAAGGTAAACAACATGGAAGGTAAACAACATGGAAGGTAAACAACATGGTAGGTAAACAACTTGGTAGGTAAACAACATGGAAGGTAAACAACATGGAAGGTAAACAACATGGAAGGTAAACAACATGGTAGGTAAACAACATGGTAGGTAAGCAACAGGGTAGGTAAACAACATGGAAGGTAAACGACATGGAAGGTAAACAACACGGAAGGTAAACAACATGGAAGGTAAACAACATGGTAGGCAAACAACATGGCAGGCAAACAACGTGGAAGGAAAACAACATGGTAGACAAACAACATGGTAGGTAAACAACATGGAAGGTAAACGACATGAAAGGTAAATAACATGATAGGCAAACAACATGGAAGGTAAAAAACATGGTAGATAAACAACATGGTAGGCAAACAACATGGAAGGTAAACGACATGGAAGGTAAACAACACGGAAGGTAAACAACATGGAAGGTAAACAACATGGTAGGCAAACAACATGGCAGGCAAACAACGTGGAAGGAAAACAACATGGTAGACAAACAACATGGTAGGTAAACAACATGGAAGGTAAACGACATGAAAGGTAAATAACATGATAGGCAAACAACATGGAAGGTAAAAAACATGGTAGATAAACAACATGGTAGGCAAACAACATGGAAAGTAAACAACTTGGAAGGTAAAAAACATTGAAGATAAACAACATGTAAAGTAAACAACGTTGAAGATAAACAACATGGAAGGTAAACAACATTGAAGATAAACAACATGTAAAGTAACAACGTTGAAGATAACATGGTAGGCAAACAACATGGTAGGTAAATAACATGGAAGGTAAACAAAATGGAAGGTAAACAACATGGAAGGTAAACAACATGGAAGGTAAACAACATGGTAGGTAAACAACATGGAAGGTAAACAACATGGAAGGTAAACAACATGGTAGGTAAACAACATGGAAGGTAAACAACATGGTAGGTAAACAACATGGTAGGTAAACAACATTGTAGGCAAACAACATGGAAGATAAACATTGTGTGGAGAAATTTTCTCCAGGAGGGGGGTATCAGCCCCTTTCAGCCCCTTTCAGCCCTTAGAGACCCAGCCCTCTCAGAAGGGGCAAGCGTCTTGTTTACTGCTACAGCGAGTAATTGATCCCAGATGCAGTACCAGTATGCAATGTGTGGTCAAGCGACCACCGCTCCTTGCAGACTCCAGTGTTGTAAAGCATATTTTAATAAGAGACAGTCCATCTCTTACTTTAGCAGGACAATTAAGGAAAATCCTGCTCCCACTTTATTACCATGGTAAAGATAGTGTACATTGTTGTCTATGCTTAAGACAGCAAGAATCAAACATTCTGCTTTGCTTCATGGAGGAAGTGGCAAGGAAAGAAAAAGTGCTAGGTCAGCTTTTCCTTTGTGCTGGGGGCAGTGACGGCGTGGGGCGTTGTGGCGTCTTCAGATTACTTTTGACTCTACTGAGAGTGACACTGATGCCAAGATAACCAACAAAGAACGATCTGTGCGTTAGTGTGAACAAAGTGTCTCACAAAACACGATAAATGCTTACAGAGAAGTGTGATCAACTTCTTAGTGGAATTGTGTGAACAATTATTGATGAACAGTGTAACAACGAGTGTTGCGATCCAACAGAGTGTAGTGCGACATTCTTCAAAGAACACTATTCTTCAATCAACTCAACGGATATCTGGGCATAATTACGGGTCAGATACATATACCCAGGTAAGTGTACTAACTCATGATGTACTACTATTGACTGCGCAGTTGAGTATAAAGTCGTGAGTTAGTCACTTATCATAAACCCCGGTGATATGCGGACCTTTGAGTTCACACACGTAAGTTTGTCAGCAATCAGTGAATGAAATATGCTGACATAACACCCCCTAGGGGTAATTTATAAACTTACAAATTATAACTCATTTCAGCCCGTTGAGGAATGACTTCGACAGCTTCTCAAGACCTCGTCTGCAGGGGTGGCTGTGCAGGCGATGAGTTGTCTTTCTAAGTTAAGTTTTCCCTATATTTAAACTTAGCTGGTAATCCCATTTCTCAACACATTGTAGGTAAACAACATGGTAGGTAAACAACATAGTAGATAAACAACATGGTAGGCAAACAACATGGAAGGTAAACAACATGGTAGTAAACAACATATGTGGAGAAAATTCCTCTAGGAGATTGGGGTATCAGCCCCTTTCAGCCCTTGTGGAGAAATTTTCTCCAGGAGGGGGATATCAGCCCCTTCAGCCCCTTTCAGCCCTTTCAGCCCTGAGGGGCCCAGCCCTCTCAGAAGGAGCAAGCATCTTGTTTACTGCTACAGCGAGTAATTGATAGCAGATGCAGTATGAGTATGGGACGTGGTCACTTCGACCGACGCTCCTTCCAGTGTTGCAGAGTATATTTTAATAAGAGACAGTTCATCTCTTACCTTAGCAGGACAATTAAGGAAAATCCTGCTCCCGCTTTATTACCATAGTAAAGATAGTGGACATTGTTGTCCATGCTTAAGACAGCAAGAATCAAACATTCTGCTTTGCTTCATCGATGAAGTGGCAAGGAAGCAAAAGTACTATGTCAGCTTTTCCTTTGTGCAAGGGGCAGTGATGGCATGGGGTGCTGTGGCGTCTTCAGATTACTTTTGACTCTACTGAGAGTGACACTGATGCCAGGATAACCAGCAAAGAACTATCTGTGCATTAGTGTGAACAAAGTCTCTCATAAAACACAATAAACACTTAAGAGAAGTGTGATCAGCTTCTTTAGTGATAAGATTGTGAACAATAAAGACAAATCTTGTGGAACATAGTGTACCAGTGTGCATATTCCTAGACTATGGAAGACGTGGACATCCAAGTACACTTCAGCTTCTATCAAGTCACCGATATCTGTCGAAGGTGTGAAGAACACCATAGCTCACGCTACAAGAGCAAGGTAGGTTACGAATTTCTTGTAGTACGGGGGACTGTGCAGTTCTTGAGTCACAAGGAGTTTGTAATCAACCTATAGTCGGCAGTAAGGGGCGGACTTTTGAGTCCAAACAAGTATGTAATTTGTCAGCAATAAGTGAATGAAATATGCTGACATAACACCCCCTAGGGGTAATTTATAATCTTACAAATTATAAATCTTTACAGCCCATTGAGAGATGACTTCGACAGCTTCTCAAGACCTCGTCTGCAGGGGCGGCTGTGCAGGCGATGAGTTGTCTTTCTAAGTTAAGTACAAACTCTTTAAACTTAACTGGTAATGTCATTTCTCAACATAATTGTTCCTTCAAACCGGATAAAGGCCACACTGTGGTCCAGATATGTTGTACTACAGTGTACAAATAACCTACGAGCCAAGGTCCTTCGAAAAAAAGCTGTAAAACTAGTGTTTTACAATTTAAATTAGTGTAAATGAGTCCCTCCAGACTCAATCACAGAGAATGGGCAGCCAAAAGAAAACGGGCGCTCACCCAGCGTTCACCCAAAGAAAACGGGAGCTGGGTGACTCACCCAACAAGAAAAGGGGGATGGCACCCGGCATCCACTGCTCCAAACTCGAAGAAGTGCTGACTAAGACAACAACAACCCAAGTGATGTTCAGTTTGTCTGAGTGTATATACACATAGTGTTTATAATGCTTATAGACAGAAATTAAGAGACAAGATTGTGTTAAAGTTTGTTTCTTATAGATATACCTATTATATTAAAGGAACTTTAATAAGGATATCCATAATCCTGTGGTATATGTGGATACAAGCCTGGAGCTACAGGAGGAAGGTTCAGAAGTCCTACCTCAGGGACTCCTGTCCAAAGATCAAGACTGCCCTCTTGGGCTGTGTTGTAAAGTTGCAGCTAAGATAATCCATCACAGGGAAGCACTTCATGAGCTCCTCAAATCATTAGATAACCTACAAGCTATTGTAGAAGGCCAGTGCAAGCCTGCATCAAGTGACGTAAGCTGCTCAGCTGATGGTGACACTACTGACAAAGACTGGAAGTCCCACACTGAGCTTAACTCAGGGGTAAACAACTGGTGGAATTCTGTCATCGCTAAGGTCCCACAGACTGACAGAGTTCAAAACACTACATTTGGGAATTCTAACACAATTCCTCTGACCACCACAGAGGGAACAAATCCTCTCCCCAGCAACGAGGGAAGCCTTGGATCTGTTAATTCTCCTACACCTGACATCTCTGCTTCAGCCACTGCCAGTCTACTTGACAGTGCACATACCATCTCTGATCCTACACCTGTCAGCACACCTGCCAATACTATTCTAGAATCTGGTAGTAGTGCTTCGACAGCAAGTTCTGAGCCAGGAGTTTCTCCACCAGAGTACGGTGCAGTTAGTGATCAGGAAACTATCACTGCACCTGATCACCTACTGCGCCGAAGTACGAACAGCAGGGACACATCTGTCAGAACTGGTAGAGGACGGGGTAGAGGACGTGGAGGAGGAAGACATCAACAGCCGTCTCACCCTCCACTAACACAGTTCCAGCGGCAGAATCTGAGGACAAATCTGCGAAACACAGGAGGTGCAACAAATCCTAGTCCACCCTCCCAGGCACCTAGGCGGTGCTCTCGCTGTCACCGGAAGGGGCACTCTGCCAACAACTGCCTGCGAGATACCAGGTGTAATTACTGTTACAAGAAAGGACATAAGGAGGACCAGTGTCGGAAGAAAAAGGAACTTGACAGACAGGGCCACCTGTTTAGAGACCTGTTCTCAGAACAAACCAGCAGGATCTCTGAATTGGTGAACACTCTCACACGTCACCCACTTAGCTACTCCTATCCCAGCCCAGCAGGTGGGATTGGGCCTTATACAAGACCACAGACCTACATCCCTGTAGCTGCCTCAGTACCCTACCTCTCTCAAGGGCAGGCACCTTACATTCCCTACACACCCACCACCTCAAGCTGACCACTTCATCATGAGGAGCCAGTCTATCAGCATCCTGTCGGCCAACATTAGAGGTTTCATTACTAATGTTGGAGAGCTCACACATAGCTTTGTGAACACTCGACGTCCCGACATGATAACTGTTGTTGAAACATTTTTGGATGACAGGACTCCAGAAAATTTTGCAAGAATTGCTGGCTACACCTCATGGATGAGAAGAGACAGGCAAGGGCAAGGAGGTGGTGTTGCTGTGTGCTTCTCTAAAAGTGTTCATGCTCAGCACATAGATGTTGCCACCCCTACACATCTTGAAATGATGTTCTTCAAGCTCTGAATAAACACTAGTACCTCTGTACTAGCATGTGCAATGTACAGACCTCAGTGGCAACACGCAGACCCTATCAACTTCCTAATGAAAAATATTGACTCCCTTCTGCTACAACACAACTGTCAACATATTATAATTGTTGGTGACCTCAACCAGCACCTTATACAGAGGGACTTTGATGACCTTCTTGCGGTGTTTGACATGAGAAACTTTGTTGATTTCCCTACTCATATCTCTGGCTCCTCCCTTGACCCAGTAGTGAGTGATCTGGCAGAAGGCATAGTCACTTGTCAACCCCTCGGCTACTTGGATCGTCTGACCACAAGGCTGTTTTTACCACACTTAAGATCCCAACAGAACGAGGTGAGGAGTTCACACGCACAACCTGGCTATGGGAAAGAGGTAATTGGCCAGCCCTTTGCTCTGAGCTCGCCACCACCGACTGGAATGCTCTTCTCCAGGGGGATGTTGACAACCAAGTGAAAGCCTTCACTGGACACATCCTTAATCTGCAACAAGAACACATTCCTCACCGGCAATATGTGACAAAGCCTGCAGATCAGCCTTGGTTTGACTTTCGTTGTAGAGAGGCTGCTACTGCTAAGTACAAAGCATGACGAAGGTATAAGAGACATCCTACCACCTATAACAGGAACTTGCACATGCAAGCCTGTAGGCATATGGGTGATGTTCAAAAGTGGGCCATTGCTAAATGGGAGGTGGACACTAAAAGAAAGTTAGCATCAGGTAGGGTAGGCTCCAAAACCTGGTGGTCCCTGGTCAAGGACAGACAAGGTTATCTGCCTGATGAACTTATTCCACCTCTAAATCGACAGGATGGGACCGCCTCTACTAGTAGTCAAGAGAAGGCGGACTTCTTTGCTGAACACTTTGCTACCAAAATGCAAGTTCCTGATCCAGCAAGGGACCCTCCTTCTCTAGCTGCACGAACTGTGTCAAAACTGTCAGTGGTGACAATAAGGCAGGAGGAGGTGCATTTCCTTCTTAAATCACTTGACCAAGAAAAGGCTGTGGGCCCAGACAAGTTGAGCCCAAGATTGTTGAGAAGATGTGCAGACCAGCTAGCAGCACCTCTAACTCGCATCTTTCAGCACTGCCTAGTACAGTGTAAATGGCCCTCTCTGTGGAAAGAGGCAAATGTAGTCCCTGTTCACAAAAAGAAGAGCAGAGCAGAAATCAGCAACTACAGACCAGTGTCACTCCTGTCAATCACTGGTAAGATCCTTGAGACAATAGTCTCAAGACAAATGACAGATTTTTTTGACTACCACTCACTACTTTGTGATCGTCAATATGGCTTCAGGAAAGGTTACTCTGCTGCTGATCTGTTGTTAAACCTCTCCACTAAGTGGCACCAGTCACTGGATGAATCCAAAGTCAGCTGTGTGGTAGCACTGGACATTGCTGGCGCTTTCGACCGGGTGTGGCACCAGGGCCTCTTAGCAAAACTTCAAGCACTGGGAATTGCAGGCTCTACGCTATGTCTCCTCAGTGATTACCTTCATGGTAGATCTCTAAGTGTAGTCCTCAATGGAACGGAATCAGCAAGGCATCCTATTGGGGCAAGCGTTCCACAAGGAAGCGTGCTGGGTCCACTGTTATGGAATGTCTATTTCAACGACCTTCTTCATCTCATCCCAGAATCACATGCATATGCAGACGACTGTACACTGACATTCACTTATCCAAGAGAAGAAATGCCAGCTGCTCTAAGCTACATCAATCACCAGCTGAGAGCTATATCAGCTTGGGGAAATAGATGGCAAGTAACATTTGCACCTGAGAAAACGCAAATGATGATCGTCTCTAGGCACCATGATGGTAATGCTGGTGCAGTAGTAAGGATGAATGGGAGGATGTTGGCACCTGGAGAAGAAGTTGATATCCTTGGGGTGAAATTTGACTCCAAACTAACCATGAAGAACCATGTTGTGAATCTTGCAAACCAGGCAGCCAGGAAGCTTACAGCACTTCGCCGTATCTCGCATCTGCTTGACAGTAGGGGTTGCAAGATTCTGTACGAGGCACAAGTACGCTCACACCTTGAGTATGCTCCACTTTCTTGGTCTGCCTGTCCCCCCTCTCATCTGCGACTGCTTGACAGAGTAGAGAACAGAGCAAGACGTCTCATCTCTCGCCTGGACCCATCCTGGATAGATCTGTCATTTCAGCAGAGCCTTCAACATAGGAGGTATGTGGGTGGCCTTACTGTTATGTACAAGGCCAATATTGTCAAAGTACCACACTTGGATCCACTTCGAGGACAGCGTGAAACAAGCTTTTATGCCACAAGACGGGCAGAAAGCAGCAACTTCACTCTGGCTGTACCCTTCTCCAGAACATCACTCCATCTGAGATCATACATACCCAGGATGACTCGAGTATGGAACACATTCGTACAGCATAATGATGTCAACGAGATAAAGTCAGTTGATCAGATAAAAATGCTGGCCCACAGATGGCTCCAACTTCATCCTGTTCCGTACTTGTATGTCTCATAACAATAAAAATGCTTTCAAATGAGCTGATGTAGGTAACAGCTCTTAGCTTGCCAATAAAGTTAGGAATCCTTAACCTGTAATATAGCTGTCAATAAAGCTAGGGATCCTTAACCTTGTCAAACCCTGTGTAAAAAAAAAAAATAAATAAATAAAGTGTAAGCTTTCAAATACATATTAACAGTGACATTTATATATGTGTAAGTAATATTCACGTGTGATTTACAGTTATACAGTGACATTTATAGTGTATAGTGAATGAAGTGTATAACATCGTTATTTACGATTAATCATCGTGGTCAGGCTGACACAGCAAACACAAGCCATAAACACCAGCCATATGTACTGTGTACCCTTCATGGTCATTGACCCTGAGGTTAAGCTTAGTGGGTCAGTAGTGTCTGACTCGAATATTGCTGACTTAAGCATAACAAAAACTCAGCTGTCTATAGCAGTACAGTGTTTTTTAAACACTCTAAGTGTGGTGCTAGAATTTTCAGTATACCATTAAAATGGCTTGTTTGAAAACTCAGTTTCAGTCTTTACAGACTAAGATTATACAATTAGAAAATCTAATTTCAGTCTGTATAGGATTAACTCAAGATACAAACATAGATTTTGATGATCTTGAGGTCAAATTTGAATTACTTGCACAACGTCTGAAAATAATTAATTCAGACTATACACATTATGAAAATAAATTTCTTGAGTCAGACCCATCTGAGGATGAAATTAAAAATGTTTTGGATAATTTTAGTAATCAACAATTAAGGTGGACAGGAGTACAGGCTATCTGCCGCAGAACTCTGTCACAGAGACCTACTGTAACTAGTGGTCAAACACCTGTTACACCTGTAACAACAAGTGTCCCATTACCAAGCTTACCTACATTGTCATTACCTATTTTCAAAGGTCATAATTATGAAGAATTCATTAGTGGTTTTCAATCCATAGTAAATTCACGAACTGACATAGATGAGATTGCTAAGTTCAATTATCTTAAATGTCTTGTGAAGGGAGAACCCTATGAACTGATTAAGTCATTTCCGGTGGTTAAAGGTAATTATCAAATAGCCTTACGTGTCTTAGCAGACAATTACTTCGATGCTGACAAGGCTAGAGTTGAAGATTGAGACACTTATGCAGCATATGGGAATCTTTATTCAGGAAACGTTTCGCCACACAGTGGCTTCATCAGTCCAATACAAAGGGGGAAGGCGTAAGGAGAGGAGGAGAATGAGGTAATCAGTCCCTCAACCTGGAGTCGATGTGTTCAGTCCATCAATCTTGTAGAATGTACAGTATAGGGCCGTAGACGTGGCTTATATACTGTAGTGAGGTGAGGTGAAGCAGGCGGAGGCGGGGTCATAGTGGTACTATCCACTAGTCGAAGTAGGTCTTCGTCCAAAGGTTGAACAAGTGTTGAAGAATTCTTTGTAACAAGATCCCATGATGCTGCGGTGTCTGACAGTTGTGATGAATGGTTTGAAAAACCGACAAGTTGAAGATTGAGACACTTATGCAGCATATGGGAATCTTTATTCAGGAAACGTTTCGCCACACAGTGGCTTCATCAGTCCAATACAAAGGGGAAGGCGTAAGGAGAGGAGGAGAATGAGGTAATCAGTCCCTCAACCTGGAGTCGATGTGTTCAGTCATTCAATCTTGTAGAATGTACAGTATAGGGCCGTAGACGTGGCTTATATACTGTAGTGAGGTGAGGTGAAGCAGGCGGAGGCGGGGTCATAGTGGTACCATCCACTAGTCGAAGTAGGTCTTCGTCCAAAGGTTGAACAAGTGTTGAAGAATTCTTTGTAACAAGATCCCATGATGCTGCATTGTCTGACAGTTGTGATGAATGGTTTGAAAAACCGACAAGTTCTACAAGATTGATGGACTGAACACATCGACTCCAGGTTGAGGGACTGATTACCTCATTCTCCTCCTCTCCTTACGCCTTCCCCTTTGTATTGGACTGATGAAGCCACTGTGTAGCGAAACGTTTCCTGAATAAAGATTCCCATATGCTGCATAAGTGTCTCAATCTTCAACTTGTCGGTTTTTCAAACCATTCATCACAACTGTCAGACACTGCAGCATCATGGGATCTTGTTACAAAGAATTCTTCAACACTTGTTCAACCTTTGGACGAAGACCTACTTCGACTAGTGGATGGTACCACTATGACCCCGCCTCCGCCTGCTTCACCTCACCTCACTACAGTATATAAGCCACGTCTACGGCCCTATACTGTACATTCTACAAGATTGATGGACTGAACACATCGACTCCAGGTTGAGGGACTGATTACCTCATTCTCCTCCTCTCCTTACGCCTTCCGCTTTGTATTGGACTGATGAAGCCACTGTGTGGTGAAACGTTTCCTGAATAAAGATTCCCATATGCTGCATAAGTGTCTCAATCTTCAACTTGTCGGTTTTTCAAACTATTCGTCCCAAGGCTAGAGTTAGACATGCAGTCTTAATATCAAGCTTGAAGCCACCCAAACATTGTTTTTCAGACTTACAAGCATTTAGAATCACATTAGACAATAGTCTTAGATCTCTAGATGCTAAATATGACCTAAGACAATGTGATTGGTTTATCAGTGGTATTGTACAAGATAAGTTGTCACCACAAACTATTGAACGATTAAATATTATGTTCAATAAACGCTATTTCACTTGTGAGGAAATTAGCAATGGTTTACAAACAATAGTTTCATGCATGCAAGCAACGAGACAAGATGAAAAATCCACAAATCCCGTGGATAACAAACCTTCAACTCTGTATAAAAAGAGTATACCTACTCCCACTAAACCACAGAATGGGAAATCCCATATAGGCATTTATCAAGCTGTGAATACAACAGACAGTAAACAGACTGTCATACATAAACGTACTCCAAAATGTGTACTTTGTGATGGAACACATTGGGCACAGTATTGTAGTCAATACACATCAATGGAGGCACGTAAACAACGTGTTCATCAGCTGAAAAGGTGCATCAAGTGTTTAGGTGAACACAAGGAAGGAAAATGCTCACTGAAGAAGTGTTTTAAATGCAAGGGTATGCATCATACAGCATTATGCCCAAATACTTTTGCTGAACAGCAGAAGACTTCCACAGAATCAGGAAGTCAACAAGCAACAGCATTAAATGTGAGAGATAAGTTTAAAGCAACTGCTCTCCCGATAGCTCGAGTTATCTAATAAATTACGCAAAACCAATGTGCTAACACTATTTGATCAAGGCTCACAAAGGTCCTTCATAAGAAGAACAGTGTTGCAGAAACAGAATAATCAACCCTATGCCAAAATACAGTTAGATATAGCTGGTTTTATCCACAATTCTGTTAAACAGACATATGACCTAGCCAGAATCACTGTTGGTCTAGGAAACAGGAAAAAGACAGTAGAAGCTGTGGTAGTAGATGATTTGCCTAAGTCTGTGCAGATCCAGGGATTAAAAGAAACAGTTGCAGCACTGAAAGCAGCTAAGGTCAAGTTAGCCTGTCCTGACATACAGACGGACACAATTAGTCCAATTGATTTAATCATTGGAAGTGATTATTATCACTGTTTTGTGCAAAATATAGTAAGTAAACATGATGTTCACTTGCTGAAAACAGCAGGAGGCCACATGATATGTGGTCCCATTCCCTCTCAAAGTGGGAAAGAAGCTGATATTGATTCAGTGGAAAATGTACTAGTTACGAGAATAACCGCTGATCATGTACCACAGCAAAAATTATCATTACTGGAAGAAATGAATGAACCAGTTGATAAGTTGTGGGATTTAGATGCGATAGGTATTGATGTAAGTAAACCAAGCCCACAAGAGTCTCAGACTTATAACCAATATTTGTACACTGTCAAATATGAAGATGGACAGTATTGGGTTAGGTTACCATGGAAATTAAATCCACCACATCTGCCTAGCAATTATCGCATGGCTTTCGGACAGATGAAAGCACAAATACATGAGATCAGGAAGAATCCAGAGCTACTGACTGTTTATGATAATATCATACAAGAACAGTTGGACAATAAATTCATTGAGGAAATAGTCGAAGATAAGTTGAAGACAGAAGCTCATTATCTCCCGCACCATGGAGTCAGAACAGATTCTGAAACCACTCCACTACGTGTTGTATATAATTGCAGCGCACGTGCAAATAAAGATGTAGCAAGTCTTAATGATTGTCTGATGACCGGACCCTCACTAACTGAGAAGCTTCGAGACGTGCTTATGAAATTTCGCACAAACCCATATGCCTACACGGCTGATATTTCCAAGGCTTTCTTAAGAGTAATACTACAAGAAATAGATAAAGATTATACTCGATTCTTGTGGCCTGAAAATCCACATGATCCTCAAATTCCAGTGAAAACTTATCGTTTCAAATCAGTATTATTTGGTGCAACATCCTCTCCATTCTTACTAGAAGCTACTTTAAATACACATTTGAAGAAATCTGAAAGTCCCTTCAAAGAAATCTTAAAGAATAGTTTCTATGTGGACAATATTCAAGGCACTGTAAATAAAGAGGAGAATTTGAAATCCTTATACAGAGACGCTAACAAGGAGATGAAAGAAGCAAATATGCCTCTAAGGATGTGGAATACAAATTCAAAGCAAGTAAGGGAACTTATCAAAGAAGATTTCCCTGAAGCTGAAATTCCTGATTGCAACAATATGCTGGGACTTAAACAATAAATTATGCAGTACACTCACTAAACGTAGTTTACTGTCAGAGGTATCACAATGTTTTGATCCTCTAGGGCTCGTCTCACCAATTACCATAAAGGGTAAAATGCTTATGCAAGATGCATGGAAGCTCTAGAAATGAGTCAAGCATGGGATGAAATATCCAGGGAGTTTAAGCAACTTCATCAAATTACATTTCCCAGACAAATAGGTCAAGAGGGAAACATGTACACATTACATGTGTTCTGTGATGCGTCAACCAGAGGTTATGGCGCTGTAGCTTACATGAGTAATGCTGAAGGAAGTACACTAATTACTTCAAAGGCCAGGGTAGCACCCTTGAAGGTCAGAACAGTACCACAATTGGAACTGACAGCACTCTATGTAGGTACAAAATTAGCTGTCTATCTCAACAAAGTACTTGATCATCTCACTATTGAAAAAACCGTGATCAGGAGTGATAATGAAGCAGTTCTCCAGTGGTTAAGAAATAATAAGAGTAAGCTGGTCTATGTACAGAACAGAGTAGCAGAAATAAAAGAGATGCAGAGAGATTATCTCATTCTCCACGTCTCTACCCTAGAGAATCCAGCTGACATGTTGTCACGTGGTATCCCACTCAAGAAATTTGTGGATAATAAATTATGGCCCCACGGACCGAACTGGCTCTCTAATGAAAATAACTGGCCTCAGCAAAAAGCTCACATTATGCCAGAAGAAACAGTCTGCTTGAACACAGCAGAAATAAGTTGTGTAAATACTGCAGACACAACAGAAAGAGTCATTGATGGATCTAAATACTCATCTTTGGGTAAACTCTTAAGAGTTACAGCTCTTGTCCATAAATTCATTAAAGGAATAAAACCTGATTATGAATGTCTTGAACCCATTAAATACTGGATGAAACCAATACAGAAAGATGTTTTCTCTACAGAATATAAATTTCTAGAAACACAAGATAAATCCCCAAAGAAACCTGTCATGATTAATTCTTTAGGACTTTATCTCGACTCAGAAAAGATTATAAGAAGTCGAGGAAGAATTCATAATTCTTCACTACCTAAAGAAGCCATACATCCAATATTGATCCCCAAGAATCATTGGCTAACAAAACTGATTGTTCAAAACGCCCACAGTAACGTGTTACATGGTGGGGTAGCTGACACACTTTGTCATATACGACAATCCTACTGGATACCTCAAGGTCGACAAAGTGTGAAAAAACAAATAAAGGACTGTATTACTTGTCGTCACTACGATATGCGAGTATGTCAGTATCCAGGTCCACCTCCATATCCCTCTGAAAGAGTTTGTCATATCACTCCATTTGAGGTGACAGGTATAGATTACACTGGACCAATAATTTTAACCAAAACAGTTGACAAAGTTCCCATCAAGGTGTACATCTGTTTGTTCACTTGTGCTACAACTATAGCAGTACATCTAGAAGTAGCCACTGACATGTCTGCTGAAACTTTTATCAAATTATTCAGAAGGTTTGCAGCCAAAAGGGCATGTCCAAGACTGATGATTTCAGATAATGCAACGAACTTTGTTGCTGGTGCTGCTTATATAAGCAAGATCTTTGATCAACCAGAAGTACAACAGATGCTGAATCAACGGAGTTGTCGTTGGAGATACATTCCTCCTAAATCTCCATGGCACGGCGGATTTTATGAAAGAATGATCGGCATTGTAAAACGTTGTTTAAGGAAGACTCTTCATCGTCAGAGAATTGACTTAGAAGAATTCCGTACAGTTGTGACTGAAATAGAAAATAGAGTCAACAACAGACCTCTAACTTATGTTACCGATGATCTGGACAGTTTAGAAGTGTTAAAGGCTCGAACCTGTTCCTCCCATGAATGATAAAGAAATCATAGAGGATCCTTCTTATTTCGAACCTGAGCAACTCAGACGTAAATTCAAACACCTTAATAAAGTGATTGAATGTTGGGAGAAAATATGGCGAGAAGACTATCTCACCTCATTGAGAGAACATTTCTATGGACCTGGTGTTCCTGAAAATCATAAGTCCTTAAGACCTGGTGACATAGTGATTATCGACAATGATGGTCCGAGGTCCCAATGGCCACTTGGAAAAATTGTGACCATATATCCTGATGCAAATGGAATCATCAGGACAGTTGATGTTTTAAGCAAAGGTGTAGTGAATAAGTGGACAATAAATAAACTAGTACCGTTAGAATTACAAAGTGTTGAAAATAAAATTAGTGATTCTCCAGAAACCACACAGACTAAAGCTGTTCAGAAAAGACAAGCAACAGTGGTGGCGAGTGAGAAAATCAAATTAATGTTAAGTGATGAATAGTTCACCTGCAGCGAACCTCTGCCGCCCCCCAGTGTGGAGAAATTTTCTCCAGGAGGGGGGTATCAGCCCCTTCAGCCCCTTGCAGCCCTTTCAGCCCTGAGGGGACCAGCCCTCTCAGAAGGAACAAGCATCTTGTTTACTGCTACAGCGAGTAATTGATAGCAGATGCAGTATGAGTATGGGACGTGGTCGCTTCGACAGACACTCCTTCCAGTGTTGCAGAGTGTATTTTAATAAGAGACAGTTCATCTCTTACCTTAGCAGGACAATTAAGGAAAATCCTGCTCCCACTTTATTTCCATTGTAAAGATAGTGGACATTGTTGTCTATGCTTAAGAAAGCAAGAATCAAACATTCTGCTTGCTTCCTCGAGGAAGTGGCAAGGAAGCAAAAGTACTATGTCAGCTTTTCCTTTGTGCAAGGGGCAGTGACGGCATGGGGTGCTGTGGCGTCTTCAGATTACTTTTGACTCTACTGAGAGTGACACTGACGCCAGGATAACCAACAAAGAACTATCTGTGCATTAGTGTGAACAAAGTATCTCATAAAACACAATAAACACTTAAGAGAAGTGCGATCAGCTTCTTTAGTGATAAGATTGTGAACAATAAAGACAAATCTTGTGGAACATAGTGTACCAGTGTGCGTATTCCTAGACTATGGAAGACGTGGACATCCAAGGACACTTCAGCTTCTATCAAGTCACCAATAACTGTCGAAGGTGTGAAGAACACCATAGCTCACGCTACAAGAGCAAGGTAGGTTACGAATTTCTTGTAGTACGGGGGACTGCGCAGTTCTTGAGTCGCAAGGAGTTTGTAATCAACCTATAGTCGGCAGTAAGGTGCGGACTTTTGAGTCCAAACAAGTATGAAATTTGTCAGTAATCAGTCAATGAAATATGCTGACATAACACCCCCTAGGGGTAATTTATAATCTTACAAATTATAAATCTTTACAGCCCGTTGAGAGATGACTTCGACAGCTTCTCAAGACCTCGTCTGCAGGGGCGGCTGTGCAGGCGATGAGCTGTCTTTCTAAGTTAAGTACAAACTCTTTAAACTTAGCTGGTAATGCCATTTCTCAACAGCCCTCTCAGAAAGGGCAATGGTGTCTTGCCTGCTTCTGTGCCAACAATTTATAATTGATTCCAGATGCAATACCAGCGTGTATCATAGTCACACGACTTCCTTGCAAGAGACCACTGTTGCAAGGAGTGTCGTCACACGACTTCCTTGCAAGAAACCACTGTTGCAAGGAGTGTAGTCACACTACTTCCTTGCAAGAAACCACTGTTGCAAGGAGTGTAGTCACACGACTTCCTTGCAAGAGACCACTGTTGCAAGGAGTGTGGATTAATAAGAGAAAATCGATCTCTTACCTTAGCAGGACAATTAAGGAAAATTCTGCAACCATTTATCACCATGTTAAAGATAGCATGCACTGACATCTATGTCCAGATAGCAAGAATCAAGTATTCTGCATTGCTACATGGTAGAAGTTTGGCAAGCAAGCTTAACCTGCACTTCTGTGTGTTGAGATGCCCAGGAGAAAGGGCCGACGGAGGGCGCCGCGGGGCAGATTGCTTTTAAACTTCGTCAAGGCAACTTGTGCTTCATGCTGTAATTACAAAAACACTAGTGATCACGCATTTTGTTAATAAAAGAATCTCCACGAATACAACAGAACAATTACAGAGAAGTGTGATCAGCTTCCTGTAATGACATCACTGTGAAAAAGACAAATTTTGTGGAACATAGTGTACCAGTGCGAGTGTTGAGTATTCCAAGACTGAGTGGAAGACGTGGACATCCAAGGACACTTGAGCTTCTATTAAGTCAATATCTGTCAAAGATTCATCCAACACCATAGCTACAAGAGCAAGGTAAGTTTTATATTTAGTTGTCATGCCGGGGACAGCGCAGTTCCAGTGTCACAAGGGGTTCAAAATCATCCTATAGTCAGCAATCAGATGTGGGCTGTTTAACCCAAACAATTAGAACAAATTAGAACAAATCTCAGTTTCTGAGATACGCTGAATAACACCACCTAGGGGTAATTATACAACCAATTTGTCATTGACAGTTCACAATTTTTTATATTGCTTGTTTGTATGATAAAACCACAGCACATGGTAGGTAAACAACATGGTAGGTAAACAACATGGAAGGTAAACAACATGGTAGGTAAACACTATGGTAGACAACATGGAAGGTAAACACTATGGTAGACAACATGGAAGGTAAACACTATGGTAAACAACATGGAAGGTAAACAACATGGAAGGTAAACAACATTGTAGGTAAACAACATGGAAGGTAAACACTATGGTAGACAACATGGAGAGTAAACACTATGGTAGACAACATGGAAGGTAAACACTATGGTAGACAACATGGAAGGTAAACACTATGGTAGACAACATGGAGAGTAAACACTATGGTAGACAACATGGAAGGTAAACACATTGGTAGACAACATGGAAGGTAAACACTATGGTAGGCAACATGGAAGGTAAACACTATGGTAGGCAACATGGAAGGTAAACACTATGATAGACAACATGGAAGGTAAACACAATGATAGACAACATGGAAGGTAAACACTATGGTAGACAACATGGAAGGTAAACACTATGGTAGACAACATGGAGAGTAAACACTATGGTAGACAATATAGAAGGTAAACACTATGGTAGACAGCATGGAAGGTAAACACTATGGTAGACAACATGGAGAGTAAACACTATGGTAGACAACATGGAAGGTAAACACTGTGGTAGACAACATGGAAGGTAAACACTATGGTAGACAACGTGGAAGGTAAACACTACGGTAAACAACATGGAAGGTAAACACTATGGTAAACAACATGGAAGGTAAACACTGGTAGACAACATGGAAGGTAAACACTGGTAGACAACATGGAAGGTAAACACTATGGTAGACAACGTGGAAGGTAAACACTATGGTAGGCAACATGGAAGGTAAACACTGTGGTAGACAACATGGAAGGTAAACATTATGGTAGACAACATGGAAGGTAAACACTGTGGTAGACAACATGGAAGGTAAACACTATGGTAGACAACGTGGAAGGTAAACACTATGGTAAACAACATGGAAGGTAAACACTATGGTAAACAACATGGAAGGTAAACAGTATGGTAGACAACATGGAAGGTAAACACTGTGGTAGACAACATGGAAGGTAAACATTATGGTAGACAACATGGAAGTTAAACACTATGGTAAACAACATGGAAGGTAAACTCTGTGGTAGACAACATGGAAGGTAAACATTATGGTAGACAACATGGAAGTTAAACACTATGGTAAACAACATGGAAGGTAAACACTGTGGTAGACAACATGGAAGGTAAACATTATGGTAGACAACATGGAAAGTAAACATTATGGTAGACAACATGGAAGGTAAACACTGTGGTAGACAACATGGAAGGTAAACACTATGGTAGACAACATGGAAGGTAAACATTATGGTAGACAACATGGAAGGTAAACACTATGGTAGACAACATGGAAGGTAAACATTATGGTAGACAACATGGAAGGTAAACACTGTGGTAGACAACATGGAAGGTAAACACTGTGGTAGACAACATGGAAGGTAAACACTATGGTAGACAACATGGAAGGTAAACACCAAATAGGAAAAAACACCCTAGAAGATAAACAACATAATATGAGCTCCATAGAGAGTAAACAAGATGAAAGGTAAACAACTAGAGAAGTAAACATCAATTAAGTTGTAGGAGAGAGAGTAAACACTGCACCTGACATATTACCTGAGTTCAATGTTGTACCGCTGCTGTACGCTGGTAGCGACTCCTCGTCCTGGTACACAGATATCACAGATATAGTACAAGATTGACAAGGTTGTAAGTTGTTAATGACGACATAAGTTCCATATACTACTTGAGTGTCACTACCAACAGTCATGGAGTAGTAGAGAGGTTGTTCATCAGGTGGATCCCATGACACAGTGAGACTTGTCAAACCTGGCGTCACTGTCACGTTCTGTGGTGGACCACGACCTGTGACACATAATATTTTAAACATGTTAGTTGTTTATATTATTAATGTTAAAATAGAGATAAAACATTTAGAAATGAGAGACGTAGTTAATGATGATATAATTAAATGTATTTCATTAACATTCAGAATTTATTTCATTTATAAGACAAAATATTATCTCTCACAATTTAAAAAAAAAATTAAATGTAAAACTTTTGTGATTATTCCTGTTCAAAAATTGTCAACGTAATTTTAGTAAAACTATATTAACATGGAAAGAAAACAAAACAGTTAAATGGAACATCTTAATTCCTCATTGATGTTGGTTATGTTTATGTGGCGCCTAATAGGAAACACTTGCAATTTTGGCTTAAATAGCGACGCTCTTCTTGCCGAATAAGGCAAGCGAAAATTTGTGTACACAATTTAGCAAAAGTAATTCTGAGCCTGTCGACAAAAATATATTTCACTGTCTTTGTTTATTATTAAATTATTGTAAACTTATCTAAATTAAATTGTGCTTGTTATAACAAGGTTAGGAAAGTTTTCTAAAATTCTTTTGGTACAAAATTATTATTTTTTAAAGTAACATAAATGAAAATATATATATATATTTAAACGTATAAAACAGAATTTTAGAATTGACTTCTTTCTAATTGACCAGTTTTACCTATTCGGCACGACATATATATACATATACATTATTACCTGTGTAGTGTGACCTAAGTGTATGTACAAGTATCAAGATATACCTGTTATCAAGAGGGTTTATGATATATATATATATATATATATATATATATATATATATATATATATATATATATATATATATATATATATATATATATATATATATATATATATATATATATATATATATATTTATATATGCAAAACAACCACTCTGAAAGAATAGAGAAATTCCAAGTGCTTTCGTGACTACTCACATTATCAAGTTCCTTGATAATGTGAGTAGTCACGAAAGCGCTTGGAATTTCTCTATTCTTTCAGAGTGGTTGTTTTGCATATTCTGAAATCACCTGTTTACTGTGATCTTATTGCATATATATATATATATATATATATATATATATATATATATATATATATATATATATATATATATATATATATATATATATATATATATATATATATATGTATTGGTAGATAAAAGACTGTTGAGTAAACTTCAGGATGTACATGTTTATAGAGGGTCCACAGATATATCAGATCACTTTTTAGGCAGCAAGTAATAGAGAGGTGAAGGTGTATAAACTAAAGGAGGAGGCAGTTAGGGTAAGATATAAACAACTGTTGGAGGAAAGATGGGCTAATGAGAGTATAGGCAATGGGGTCGAAGATGTATGGGGTAGGATTAATAATGTAATGATAGAGTGTTCAGCAGAAGTTTGTGGTTACAGGAAAGTGGGTGCAGGAGGGAAGAAGAGCGATTGGTTGAATGATTATGTAAAGAGAGTTGTAAGAGAGAGAAAAAGTTAGCATATGAGAAGTTTTTACAAGGAAGTAATGCAAGAGGAGAGGAGTACATGGAGGGAAAAATAAGGAAGAAGAGTTATTAATTGGAGAATTAGAGGTATCGGGAAGATGGAGGGAATATTTTGATTTCGTGTATAGGGCAAGGAGGAATAGTATCTTGAAGGAGTGAGGAAGAATTGGTTGTGGGTGTGGGGAAAGGTGCGTGAGGCAGTGGGTAGAATGAAAGGGGGTAAGGCAGCTGGGATTAATAGGATAAAGAGAGAAATGTTAAAAACAGGTTGGGATATAGTTTTGGAGTGGTTGGTGCTATTATTTAATAAATGTATGGAAGAGGGTAAGGTACCTAGGGATTGGCAGAGAGCATGCACAGTTCCTTTGTATAAAGGCAAAGGGGACAGAAGAGAGTGTAAAAATTATAGGGGAATAAGTCTGTTGAGTATACCTGGTAAAGTGTATGGTAGAGTTATTATTGAAAGTATTAAGAGTAAGACGGAGAATAGGATAGCAGATGAACAAGGAGAGAATGTTCCAGGTAAGCTTACCTAACCATATTTCTTTTGTTTCCCAGTTTTCTTCTGCATTGAACAAGTCATACATGCTTAAAATTCGACTTAATTTGTAATAATGTTGGTAGAATTACCGACAATATGTAAAGTAAAAGTACGCAAGCGCAACTAATGTGACATTTCGTGTCAACGTTTTGCTCTCCAGGAGCTTGACAAAGCTCCTGGAGAGCGAAACGTTGACACAAAATGTCACATTAGTTGCACTTGCGTCCTTTTACTCGACTTAATTTCTAAAAAAAAAAAAAAAAAAAAAAAAAAAAAAAAAAAAAAAAAAAAAAAAAAAAAAAAAAAAAAAAAAAAAATGAATGAACAAGTTTTACCCAAATCTTGACATCAGAGATCATCACTTTGATGATTTTACGAGAACTATTCTTCAGAAACATTTCGAAATTACTAAAACACAGGAGAAGGAGGCACTCCAAATGTTGATAAACAAAAAATACTCTTTTAATCAGGTCATTCCAACAAAATGTAAACACAGTTTGTTGGATCATTTATATAATAAACTCAGAAGAATTTGTAATGAACTCAAAAACAAACTATAAAGAAAATTAGACATTTTAATTGAAAACAGTGATTGGACAAAGCTTAATAATAAAAAATTTTGTAATTAACTTATCAGATGAAGTGTTAGATAAAATACAACGGCTGTTCTAGGTTTTGGTCTAAGTTTTGCAACTTCAAAAAAACTTAATAGTGTTGAAAATGCAAAAGCCTTTTGTAACTTTGAACAATCTTTTGATTTATCCACTGATGAAATTAATATTAGTAAGGGAATGGTATATAACTCTGTGTTAAAACAGAATATTCTTAAGTGACCTCAAAGATTCTTATTAAATATAAAAAATTGCAACTTACTAAAGCAGATAAAATAAATGCAATAGTAATTATGAAAGAAAATAATTACCAAGATAAAATTAATAATCTGGATGATACTGAAAATTATTCTAAACTTATTAAGAATCCCTTAGAAACTGTTAACAGTAATTTCAATGATAAATTAGACACATGCGCAACTCTTGGGGATCTTTATCTGGGAAACGTTTCGCCACACAGTGGCTTCATTAGTCCATACAAAGGAGAATCGTGAAGAACAGGAGAAGAATGAGGTAATCAGTGCCTCAACCTTGAGTCGATGTGGTCAGTCCATCAATCTTGAATAGAATACGGCATATGTGCGGAGAAGCAGCTTATAAACCGTAGGCAGGAGAGGTGCAGCAGTCGTAGGCGGTGTCACATTTGTCCAATGTCTAATTTATCAACGTGTCGGTTCTCTGAACCATTTATCTATTGTAATTTCAATAAAACAATAGAATTTCTACTGAAAGGCAAAGATGAATTAATTAAAAATTGCCTCCACTAATCCATCTCTACCCAATATGTATGGGTTAATAAAAACACACAAACCAGGTAATCCAGTCAGACCAATTATTAGCTCCATAGGTTTAGTTTCCTATAAATTATCCTGTGCTTTAGTATAACATTTTTGTCTAAGGCTGTGAACAACTGACCTCATTCAATAACTATCGAGTTTGTACAGCCCATAATTTGAGTTATATACAGCATTCCTATCATGTTTCATGAGGGAGGACTCATTATGTTTCTTTCCATGATGGAACTGTTGGGTACAGTTATCTGGACGGTAGCCCACCCGGTGGGTGATTACAAGAGGTTAAAGATTGCATTCGACATCTGGCCTGTCCTAATTGAGTACTGGTGTTGGGATAATCTGGTTTCCAGAGGTTTACCTGTCTGACCAATGTATGAGAGTTTGCAAAATATCTATGGGACCTTGTAGACACAACTGACATTATAAGGTGATGTGTTTTTAATCAGTCTCTATTTCACTGTCCCAGTGTTTTTTTTAAGTCAGATTTATATTGAGTTTCTTTAGATTCTCCTGCAGGGAGACCAAAATGTCATTTTATGGCAAGACCAATACATTTTTCCTGTCAGCTGACAGTAGGGCCTTCTCAACGAAATCTCTGGGAATCTCAGTTTTGTATCTATGCTAAATATCTTGTTGATTTCATCGTTTAAATACTTAGGAGTGCAGATACGCAATCCACACTACAGTATGTCCTCGGACCAAGGGTAACACACCTAGCTTGGCTGGGTGTTTGGTTTTTATAGGATTGCATGGTCCAGTGGGATAGAGCATCATGGGACTTCGCTCAGCAAGAGGTGGGCCAAAGCAGCATTGGTTTGAATCCTTGGGTAGTTGCAGTGTTGTTATTGATCAATATCACTTGTTCGGGGTCACAATAATATATATATATATATATATATATATATATATATATATATATATATATATATATATATATATATATATATATATATATATATATATATATATATATATATATATATATATATATATATATGTCGTGCCGAATAGGCAGAACCTGCGATCTTGGCTTAAATAGCAACGCTCATCTTGCCATATAGGACAAGTGAAAATTTGTGTATGCAATAATTTCGCCAAAATCATTCTGACCCTAACGAATAAAATATATTTCACTGTGTTTGTTTAGTATTAAATTATTGTAAACAAATCTAAATTATATTTAGTTAGGTTAGGCTAAAATAAATTGTTCTTGTTATAATAAGGTTAGGTAAGTTTACTAAGTTCCTTTTGGTGCAAAATTATAAATTTTTACATCAACATTAATGAAAAAAATATATCTTTAAACGTATAAGAGAAAATTTTAGAAAGGACTTAATTTTAAATGAGTTCTTACTAATTGACCAGTTTTACATATTCGGCACGACATATATATATATATATATATATATATATATATATATATATATATATATATATATATATATATATATATATATATATATATATATATATATATATATATATATATATATATATATGTATATGTATATATATGTGTGTGTGTGTGTGTGTACTCACCTAGTTGAGGTTGCATGGGTCGAGTCCAAGCTCCTGGCCCCGCCTCTTCACTGGTCGCTACTAGGTCACTCTCCCTGAACCTTGAGCTTTATCATACCTCTCCTTAAAGCTATGTATGGATCCTGCCTCCACTACATCGCTTCCCAAACTATTCCACTCCCTGACTACTCTATGGCTAAAGAAGTACTTCCTAACATCCCTGTGATTCATCTGTGTCTTCAACTTCCAACTGTGTCACCTTGTTGCTGTGTCCCATCTCTGGAACATCCTGTCTTTGTCCACCTTGTCAACTCCTCTCAGTATTGTGTGTGTGTGTGTTTGCAAGTGTGTGTGTGTGTGTGCACTCACCTAATTGTACTCACCTAATTGTGATTGCAGGGGTCGAGACTCAGCTCCTGGCCCTGCCTCTTCACTGATCGCTACTAGGTCCTCTCCCTCTGCTTCCTGAGCTTTGTCATACCTCTCCTTAAAACTAAGTATGGTTCCTGCCTCCACTACTTCACTTGCTAGGCTATTCCACTTCCTGACGACTCCATGACTGAAGAAATACTTCCTAACGTCCCTGTGACTCGTCTGAGTCTTCAGCTTCCAGTTGTGACCCCTTGTTTCTGTGTCCCCTCTCTGGAACATCCTATCTCTGTCCACCTTGTCTATTCCCCGCAGAATCTTGTATGTCGTTATCATGTCTCCCCTGACCATTCTGTCCTCCAGTGCAGTCAGTCCGATTTCCCTCAACCTTTCCTCGTACGACATTCCCCTGAGCTTTGGGATTAGCCTTGTTGCAAACCTTTGTACTTTCTCTGACTTCTTGACGTGCTTGACCAGGTGTGGGTTCCAGACTGGTGCTGCATACTCCAGTATGGGCCTAACATACACAGTGTACAGTGTCTTGAACGATTCCTTATTAAGGTATCGGAACGCTATTCTCAGGTTTGCCAGGCACCCGTATGCTGCAGCAGTTATTTGGTTGATGTGTGCCTCCGGTGACGTGCTCGGTGTTATGGTCACCCCAAGGTCTTTCTCCCTGAGTGAGGTCTGTAGTTTTTGTCCAACTAGCCTATACTCTGTCTGCGGTCTTCTTTGCTCCTCCCAAATCTTCATGACTTTGCATTTGGCATGATTGAATTCGAGAAGCCAGTTTCTGGACCACATGTCCAGCCTGTCCAGGTCTCTTTGCAGTCCTGCCTCATCCTCATCCGATTTAATTCTTCTCATCAACTTCACATCATCTGCAAATAGGGACACTTCAGAGTCTATTCCTTCCATCATGTCATTCGCATATATCAAAATTAGCACTGGTCCTAGAACTGACCCCTGTGGGACCCTGTTCGTCAGAGGAGCCCACTGTGATACCTCTTCACGTACCATGACTCGTTGCTGCCTCCCTGTCAGGTTTTCCCTGATCCATTGTAGTGCCCTCCCTGTTATATGCACCTGATCCTCCAGCTTCTGCACTAATCTCTTGTGGGGAACTGTGCCAAAGGCCATCCTGCAGTCTAGGAAAATGCAATCAACCCACCCCTCTCTCTCTCGTGTCTTACTTCTGTTACCTTGTCATAAAACTCCAGGAGATTTGTGACACAGGATTTGCCTTCCATAAACCCATGCTGGTTTTCATTTATAATCGTGTTCCGTTCCAGGTGTTCCACCACTCTCCTCCTGATAATCTTCTCCATGACTCTGCACACAATACATGTCAGGGACACAGGTCTGTAGTTTAGCGCCTCATTTCTGTTTCCTTTCTTAAATAAGGGGAATACATTTGCTGTCTTCCATTTCTCAGGTAGTTGCCCAGTTTCAAGGGATGTATTGATGATTGTGGTTAGTGGCATGCACAGCATCTCCGCTCCTTCTCTAAGGACCCAAAGGTAGATATTGTCCGGTCCAATCGCCTTTGAGGTATCAAGGTCACTTAGCAGCTTCTGCACCTTCTCCTCTGTTCTGTTGTGTGTATGTCATCCAACACTTGTTGGTATATTCCATGTTGGTGTTCCCCTCTGTGCTGTCTTCCAAGAGCCCTTCCTGTCTCTCCTGTAAATACTTCTTTAAATCTTATGTTGAGCTTCTTGCATACCTCATGATCGTTTCTTGTGAATTCCCCACCTTTTTTCCTCAGCCTGATCACCTGGTCATTGATTGTTGTCTTCCTCCTGATGTGGCTATACAGCTTTTTTGGGACTGACTTGACTTTCGATGCTATGTTATTTTCATACTGTGGCTAGGCCTCCCTCCTTACTTGTGCATACTCGTTTCTGGCTCTTCGACTATCTCCTTATTTTCCTGTTCTTTGCCTTCTGTACTTTTCCCATTTTCTAGTGCACTTAATTTTTGCCTCCGTACACCGTCAGGAAAACCAGGGGCTCGTTCTGGTCTTCCCATTATTTTTGTTGCCCTTGAGAACAAACCTTACCTCTGCCTCCTTGCATTTTGTTATTTCGTATTCCATCATTTCTTTTACTGACTTTCCTACTAGATCTCTGTCCCACTGAACCTCCTGCAAAAAGTTCCTCAAACCTATGTAGTCCCCCCATTTATAGTCTGGCTTTTCCCATTCAACTCCTGTTACCCTCTCCACTTGTAACTCTACTATGTATTCGAAGCACAGAACCACGTGGTCACTAGCTCCTAGGGGACTCTCATATGTGATGTCCTCAATGTCTGAACTGCTCAGGGTGAACACAAGGTCCAGTCGTGCTGGTTCATCCTCCCCTCTCTCTCTCTGGTAGTGTCCTTAACATGTTGATGTATGAGGTTTTCCAGTACCACATCCATCATCTTGACTCTCCATGTTTCGTGACCCCCTTGTGGCCCCAGGTTTTCCCAGTCGATTTCCATGTGGTTGAAATCACCCATAACCAGTAACTTTGCTCTGCTCGAGTGAGCTCTTCTTGCCACCATAGCCAGTGTGTCCGCCATTGCTCTTTACATTCCTCTCTTGGCCTCTTGCAGTTCTCTGGTGGATTATACATCACTGCAATGACTACCTTGTGCTCCCCAGACTGAAGTGCATCTACTCTGTATTCCCATTCTCTAATCTCGTACATGCCTCCCACTTCCTCAAATTTCCATCATTTTTTTATGAGCAGTGCAACCCCTCCTCCCCCTCTGCTCCTTCTATCTTTAATCAGGATCTGATATCCAGGTGGGAAGATTGCATCTGTTATTGTCTCAGTGAGTTTCATTTCTGTGACTGCTATGATGTCTGGGGACTTCTCATTGATTATTTCATGTCACTCATATTTATTCGTTATTCCATCTGCATTCATGTACCAAACCTTCAACTTCTGTTCTAAAACTGTGGTCCTGGGAGAATATTGGGGTTGGGAGAGCAGGAGCCCTGGCAGGGGCCTATGAGGGGATGCAGTGGGGGTGGGGGCAGAATTCTCACAGTGGGTTGCTATAGGGGTGGGGTTCATGGTGGGGGGGGGAAGGGACAGAGGGATTGGTGTGTGATTGTTGGTTTAGATTGTTCAGTTTCCTTGGGGTTGTCATGGTTGGAGTCCTTCTGTAGGTGTTTCTGGGGGATGTGTTTGCCCTTCCACCTGTGTCTGGGTTATTCTGCTTTTCTTTGTCATTTCCTACCATTCCTCCTTTCATTTTTGCACTCTCTCTTTCAGTATCATGCATTTTGTCTCGATCAAGGTACACATTCTGGAACTCCATTTTGTTCTGAAGCCGTGCTTTCTCCTGCAAGATCATGGATCGAGTTGATTCTGCCTTGAAAATTACTTTGAGAGGCTGTTTCCTTCTCCTTGCAAACCATCCAATTCTCCAAAAATTTGTTACTTGGGTCATGTCGCCCTCACTTATTGCCTTCATGATATCTTCAATCTCTTTTTTCTCTTCCTGTTTTCTTTCATCATAGGTTTCCCTTCGACTTCCTGGGGCCCATAGACAAAAGCTGATCTCTCCCTTTCTTCCTCCCACTGTGTCTCCCATTGCATACTCTGAGGTGTTTTAGTTCCTTCCCCAGGAGCGATCTTTCATTCAATCCCTTCCCTAGCTGAATCCCCTATGCTCATGGGTCTGTCTTTCCTGCTCAGCTGTTCCCAGCCCCTGCAGGTGTCTGTTAGAGTCCCTGCATATATCCTAGCTCCTTCAATGTCTTCCAACCTCTCATTTGTTCCTAGTGTGCTCCCTCTCTTTGCCTTGACCCCGTGTGGGTCTGACAGGACCTTTGCATACAGTATAGCTTCCTTGCTCCCTCCAGTCCCTTTGTCTGTGTCTGATGTAGAAGTTCCTGATGTTATGTCTGTACTGTTATACTTTCTTTAGGCTGTTTCAGATTTCTCAGTTCCTCTTCTGCTACTATGGCATGTTGCTCCCAATTCCTGCCCTCTGCAGCTAACCTCTCCTCCATCCTCCTTCCAAGCTCTTCTAGCTTACTTACCCAGTCTTCCTCCCTTTTTTGAGCTCTGCCTCCCAACCCTCCTTCCCAGATTCGTCCGCCAGACCCTTGGGTCTTTGTCGTGTTCTTGATTGCCCAATTTTAGCTTATTTATTTTCAGAGAGGGTGTTTGTGTGAGGATGGGTGTTGTAGGGAGAGGAAGGGGGAGGGAGGTAGGGCATGGTGGAGAAGGATATGGGGTGGGAGGGGGCGCAGCATCAAGGAGAGTTTTAGGGGCTACAAGAGGGTATAGGGAGTGAGGAGAAAGGGAGTGTGTGAGGGGCTAGGGAGAGAGAGAGGGGGAGAAAGAAGACTGGGGAGAGGGAAGATGGATGGAAGGTGAGGATGAGGAGAGAGAGAGAGAGAGAGAGAGAGAGAGAGAGAGAGAGAGAGAGAGAGAGGGAGAGTGTGATAGGATGGGAGATAGGAGAGGGATAGAGTGGCCAAGTGATAGAAAGAGAAAGAGAATGGGGGAGTGGGAGTTGTGAGTGGGAGAAAGATGGTTCGAGGGGGGAGGGGGAGAGATGGTTAGAGGGATGGGGAGGGGCAGAGTGATGTAGAGGTGGAGAGTGGGAGATTATCTTGGGTCTGGTAGTGGGTGGGTGAGAGAGAGAGAGAGAGAGAGAGAGAGAGAGGGAGAGAGTGATAGGATGGGAGATGGAAGTGAAGGGGGAGGGGGGAGGGACGGAGGGGGATAGAGTGACTCCATAAACAGAGGTGCCTTAAGGCTGTGTGTGTGTGCATGTGTGTGTACTCACCTAATTGTACTCACCTAATTGTGGTTGCAGGGGTCGAGACTCAGCTCCTGGCCCTGCCTCTTCACTGATCGCTACTAGGTCCTCTCCCTCTCTGATTCCTGAGCTTTGTCATACCTCTTCTTAAAACTATGTATGGTTCCTGCCTCCACTACTTCTCTTGCTAGGCTATTCCACTTCCTGACGACTCTATGACTGAAGAAATACTTCCTAACATCCCTGTGACTCGTCTGAGTCTTCAGCTTCCAATTGTGACCCCTTGTTTCTGTGTCCCCTATCTGGAACATCCTGTCTCTGTCCACCTTGTCTATTCCCTGCAGTATCTTGTATGTTGTTATCATGTCTCCCCTGACCCTTCTGTCCTCCACTGTTGTCAGTCCGATTTCCCTCAACCTCAACCTGTGTGTATGTATATGTGTGTGCGTGTGTGTGTACTCACCTATTTGTGGTTGCAGGGGTCGAGTCATAGCTCCTGGCCTGCCTCTTTACTGGTTGTTACTGGGTCCTCTCTCTCCCCGCTCCATGAACTTAATCAAACCTCATCTTAAAACTATATATGGTTCCCATCTCCACTACATCACTTTCTAAGCTATTCCACCGCCTGACAACTCTGTGACTGAAGAAATACTTCCTAATATCTCTCTGACTCATTTGTGTCTTCAACTTCCAATTGTGACCTCTTGTTTCTGTGTCCCCTCCCTGGAACATCCTGTCTTTGTCCAACTTGTACAACTATTCTGCGCAATATTTTATATGTCGTTATCATGTCTCCCCTGACCCTCCTTTCCTCCAGTGTTGTCAGGCCGATTTCCCTTAACCTTTCTTCTTAGGACATCCCCCTTAGCTCTGGAACTAACCTTGTCGCAAACCTTTGCACTTTCTCTAGTTTCTTGACGTGCTTTATCAAGTGCGGTTTCCAAACAGGTGCTGCATACTCCAGTATGGGCCTGACGTACACGGTGTACAGTGTCTTGAACGCTGTTCTCAGGTTTGCCAGGTGCCCATATGCTGCAGCAGTTACCTGGTTGATATGTGCTTCTGGAGACATGCACGGTGTACTAACCTATTTGTACTCACCTATTTGTGGTTGAAGGGGTCGATTCATAGCTCCTGGCCCCGCCTCTTCGCTGATTGCTACTAGGTCCTCTCTCTCCTTGCCCCATGAGCTTTATCAAACCTCTCCTTAAAACTATGTATGGTTCCCGCCTCCACTACATCACTTTCTAGGCTATTCCACTGCCTGACTACTCTATATAGACTGAAGAAATACTTCCTAACATCCCTTTGATTCATCTGAGTCTTCAACTTCCAACTGTGACCTCTTGCGTCTGTGTCCCTTCTAGGGAACATCCCGTCTTTGTCCACCTTGTCTATTCCGTGCAGTATTTTATATATCGTTATCATGTCTCCCCTGACCCTCCTGTCCTCTAGTGTCGTCAGGCCGATTTCCCTCAACCTTTCTTCGTAGGACAATCCCCGTAACTCTGGGACTAGTCTTGTTGCAAACCTTTGCACTTTCTCTAATTTCTTGACGTGCTTGACTAGGTGTGGATTCCAAACTGGTGCTGCATACTCCAGTATGGGCCTGACATAAATGGTATACAGAGTCTTGAACGAATCCTTACTTAGGTATCGGAACGCTATCCGTAGGTTTGCCAGGCGCCCGTATGCAGCAGCAGTAATCTGATTGATGTGCGCCTCAGGAGATATGCTCGGTGTTATACTCACCCCCAGATCTTTTTCCTTGAGTGAGGTTTGCAGTCTTCGGCCATCTAAACTATATTGTGTCTGCGGTCTTCTTTGCCCTTCCCCAATCTTCATGACTTTGCATTTGGCGGGGTTAAACTCAAAGAGCCAGTTGCTGGACCACACTTCCAGCCTGTCCAGGTCTCTTTGTAGTCCTGCCTGATCCTCATCCGATTTGATTCTTCTCATTAACTTCGCATCATCTGCAAACAAGGACACTTCTGAGTCTATCCCTTCCGTTATGTCGTTCACATATACCAACAACAGCACAGGACCTAGGACTGACCCCTGTGGAACCCCGCTTGTCACAAGCACCCACTCTGACACCTCGTCACGTACCATGACTCGTTGTTGCCTCCCTGTCAGGTATTCTCTGATCCATTGCAGTGCATTTCCTGTTATGTGTGCTTGATCCTCTAGCTTTTGCAGTAATCTCTTGTGAGAAACTGTGTCGATGGCCTTCTTGCAGTCCAAAAAAATGCAGTCGATCCACCCTTCTCTCTCTCTTGTCTTACTTCTGTCACCTTGTCATAAAACTCTAGTAGGTTCGTGACACAGGATTTTCCTTCCCTGAAACCATGATGGTTGTCAATTATACGCATGTTTCTTTCCAGGTGCCCCACAACTCTTCTCCTGATGATCTTCTCCGTGACCTTGCATACTATACACGTTAGTGATACAGGTCTGTAGTTTAGAGCCTCATGTCTGTCTCCCTTTTTAAAAATTGGGACTACATTTGCCATCTTCCATACCTCAGGGAGTTGCCCAGTTTCAAATGATGTGTTGAAGATCTTTGCTAATGGCACACACAATATCTCTGCTCCCTCTTTAAGGACCCACGGAGAGATGTTGTCTGGTCCCAGCGCCTTTGAGGTGTCACGTTCGCATAGCAGCTTCTTCACTTCCTCCTTGGTTATATGTACCTCATCCAGCACTTGCTGGTGTACCCCCCTGTTCTGATTTCCTGGAGTCCTACTGGTTTCCACTTTAAATACTTCTTTAAATCTCGTGTTGAGCTCCTGACAAACCTCTCGGTCGTTTCCTGTGCATTCCCCATCACCCTTCCTCAGTCTGATTACCTGGTCCTTGACTTTTATTTTCCTCCTGATGTGGCTGTACAACAGCTTCGGGTCAGTCTTGACTTTCGAGGCTATGTTATTTTCATATTGTCGCTGAGCCTCCATTCTAATCTGTGCATATACGTTTCATGCTCTTCGGCTAATCTCTTTATTTTCCTGAGTTCTCTGTCTTCTGTACCTTTTCCATTCTCTAGTACACCTAGTTTTTGCCTCCCTACACCTTCGGGTGAACCAAGGACTCGCTCTGTTCTTCCCATTATTTCTGTTTCCCTTGGGAACAAACCTCTCCTCTGCCTCCTTGCATTTTGTTGTCACATAGTCCATCATTTCTTGTACTGGTTTTCCTGTCAGTTCTCTCTCCCACTGAATGTTTTGAAGTAAGTTTCTCGTGCCTGAGTAGTTCCCCCTTTTGTAGTTTGGTTTTTCCCATCCTATTCCTGCTACTCTCTCCACTTGGAGCTCAACTATGTAGTCGAAGTACAGAACCACATGATCACTAGATCCCATGGGCCTTTCGTACAAGATATCGTCGATGTCCGAACTACTCAAGGTGAATACAAGGTCCAGTCTTGCTGGTTCATCTTCTCCTCTCTCTCTGGTAGTGTCTCTAACATGTTGATGTATGAGGTTTTCCAGTACCACATCCATCATCTTGGCTCTCCATGTTTTGGGACCCCCATGGGGCTCCAGGTTTTCCCAGTCAATCTCCTTGTGATTGAAATCACCCATAACTAGTAACTTTGCTCCTTCCATGTGTGCTCTTCTGGCCACCTCGGCTAGTGTGTCGACCATTGCTCTGTTGATCTCATCGTATTCTTCTCTTGGCCTCCTGCAGTTCTGTGGTGGGTTGTGCATTACTGCAATTATCACCTTATGTCCCTCAGACTGGATTGTTCCTTCTAAGTAGTCCCTTTCGCCCGTGCCATCCATTCCTTCCATTTTCTCAAAACCCCACTGGTTTTTAATGAGCAGTGCAACTCCTCCTCCTCGTCTCCTCCCTCTGTCTTTCCTGAGGATTTGATATCCGGGTGGAAAGATTGCATCTGTTATTATTCTGGTGAGTTTTGTTTCTGTGAGTGCTATTATGTCTGGGGATGTCTCCTTGATTCTTTCGTGCCACTGCTCATACTTATTTGTTATTCCATCTGCATTTGTATACAACACCTTCAACTTCTTTTCTAAGGCTGTGGTCTGGGAGGTGTATTGGGGTTGGGGAAGTGTGAGACCTGATAAGGAACTATGGGTGGATGCTCTGGGGGTGGAGTTTGTAATGTAGTGGGTGGTGGCATTGGATGTGGCATTGGTGTTTTGGTTTAGAGTGTTTGGCTGCACTGGGGTTGACCTGGTTGGGAGGCTTCTATAGGAAGCTGTGAGGGAGGTTGTATTTGATCTTCTTCCTGTGTCTGGGGTCTCCTGTTTGTCTTCTCCTTCCCCTCTCTTTCCTCCTTTCGCCTTTGTACCATCTCTCTCAGTTTCTGCCTTTCTTCTTGTGTTCTGTCGCGGTCGAGATGCACCTTCCTGTATGCCGGCATGTCCCTTAATCGTGCTTTCTCCTGCAGGATCCTGTTCCGAGTCGATTCTGCCTTGAAGGTGTGTGTGTGTGTGTGTGTGTGTGTGTGTGTGTGTGTGTGTGTGTGTGTGTGTGTGTGTGAGCACTCAGTTGTTTATATGTACCCAGAAATAATGCTCCTCACTTCTATGTATCCATACTACTAATAAAATATCAATAATATTACTAGTAATTCTAAAACTTAGCCTCTAACACTAACTCTCAGGTTCTACAAGTGCCTAACACTTGTGCTAGTGTGAGTGTGTGTTTGGTGGTTAACTCTCGCTAGCTACCCACGAGCCTCTCCTCTCGCACTCATCAATCCTATCTCCACCTTATCTATGCTGTTTCTACTCTAATTCTGGTAATAGCTAGCAGGAGTGAGTGACCAGTAGCTTACAGTGTGCAGAGACAAGAAATCTGACAACATGCAACCACAATAGGTGAGAGGAACTTGTGCTGTCAGTGGGGCGGTGGACAAGTTGCCGGTTGCTGATCTCCTTGTTGTCGTATACGTAGGCCTTCTAAGACTTTTTTGGAAATCCTTCACCTGTGATAATTATATGCATTTATGCTCGTACTCAACACACTCCTCCAGTGTTTTTACTTTTCACTTTTGATAAAATGCACTTCACATTTAGTAGGTTACACTTCTTATTTTTAATGGCACGCAACCTGCTATGACGTGTGTATGTGTGTGTGTGTGTGTGTGTGTGTGTACTCACCTATTTGTAATCACCTATTTGTGGTTGCAGGGGTCGATTCAAAGCTCCTGGCCCCGCCTCTTCATTGATTGCTACTAGGTCCTGTCTCTCCCTGCTCCATGAGCTTCATCATACCTCGCTTTTAAACTATGTATGGTTCCCGCCTCCACTACATCACTTTCTAGGCTATTCCACTGCCTGACTACTCTATATAGACTGAAGAAATACTTCCTAACATCCCTTTGATTCATCTGAGTCTTCAACTTCCAATTGTGACCTCTCATTTCTGTGTCCCATCTCTGGAACGTCTGGTCTTTGCCCACCTTGTCTATTCCGCACAGTATTTTATATGTCGTTATCATGTCTCCCCTGACCCTCCTGTCCTCCAGTGTCGTCAGGCTGATTTCCCCCAACCTTTCTTCATAGGACAATCCTCTTAGCTCTGGGACTAGTCTTGTTGCAAACCTTTGTATTTTCTCTAATTTCTTGACGTGCTTGACCAGATGTGGGTTCCAAACTGGTTCTGCATACTCCAGTATGGGCCTGACGTAAATGGTATACAGAGTCTTGAACGATTCCTTACCGAGGTATCGGAACACTATACGTAGGTTTGCCAGATGCCCGTATGCTGCAGCAGTTATCTTATTGATGTGCGCCTCAGGAGATATGCTCGGTGTTATACTCACCCCGAGATCTTTTTCCATGATTGAGGTTTGCAGTCTTTGGCCATCTAGACTATATTGTGTCTGTTAGGAAAGACACATATGCAACAGTTAGGTATCTTTATTTCGAAACGTTTTGCCTACACAGTAGGCTTCTTCAGTCGAGTACAGAAAAGTTGATAGAAGCAGAAGATACTTGTAGACGATGTAATCAGTCCATCACACTTGAAGTTTTGAGGTGGTCAGTCCCTCAGTCTGGAGAAGAGTATTGTTCCAAAGTCTGGAACAATATGGAGTTGAAGTGATAGGAAGGAGCCTTATATAGCGCAAGGAGGTGAGACGTAGGTCACTAGTAGAGGTAAGAATGTAGACGTTGAGAGGTCACTTCCCTCTCAAATCCAGCCATTCTCACTAGTAGAGGTTGTTGAAGTTGATTCCAAGTCTGTACCAAGATACCCTTGTGTTGCAGTGTCTGACAGAGTGAATAATAAAGTGGTATAAAATACCGACAGGTTGTTAGGTAAGACACATATGCTACAGTTAGGTATCTTTATTTCGAAACGTTTCGCCTACACAGTAGGCTTCTTCAGTCGAGTACAGCAAAGTTGATAGAAGCAGAAGAGACTTGAAGACGATGTAATCAGTCCATCACCCTTGAAGTTTTCAGGTACATACTTGGAATCAACTTCAACAACCTCTACTAGTGAGAATGGCTGGATTTGAGAGGGACCTGACCTCTCAACGTCTACATTCTTACCTCTACTAGTGACTTACGTCTCACCTCCTGGCATTATATAAGGCTCCATCCTATCACTTCAACTCCATATTGTTCCAGACTATGGAGCAATACTCTTCTCCAGACTGAGGGACTGACCACCTCAAAACTTCAAGGGTGATGGACTGATTACATCGTCTTCAAGTATCTTCTGCTTCTATCAACTTTGCTGTACTCGTCTGAAGAAGCCTACTGTGTAGGCGAAACGTTTCGAAATAAAGATACCTAACTGTTGCATATGTGTCTTACCTAACAACCTGTCGGTATTTTATACCATTTTATTGTTCACTATATTGTGTCTGCAGTCTTCTTTGCCCCAACCTAATCTTCACGACTTTGCATTTGGCAGGGTTAAACTCAAGGAGCCAGTTGCTGGACCACACTTCCTGCCTGTCCAGGTCTCTTTGTAGTCCTGCATGATCCTCGTCCGATTTGATTCTTCTCATTAACTTCACATAATCTGCAAACAAGGACACTTCTAAGTCTATCTTTTCCGTTATGTCATTCACCTATATCAAAAACAGCACAGGTAATGGGACTGACCCCTGTGAAACCACGCTTGTCACAGGCGCCCACTCTGACAACTCGTCACATACCATGACTAATTGTTGCCTCCCTGTCAGGTATTCTCTGATCCATTGCAGTGCCTTCCCTGTTATGCGTGCCTGATCCTCTAGCTTTTGCAGTAACCTCTTGTGAGGAACTGTGTCAAAGGCCTTCTTGCAGTCCAAAAAATGCAGTCGATCCACTCCTCTCTCTCTTGTCTTATTTCTGTCACCTTGTCATAAAACTCCAGTAGGTTTATGACACAGGATTTTCCTTCCCTGAAACCATATTGGTTTTCAATTATAAACTTGTTTCTTTCCAGGTGCTCCACCACTCTCCTCCTGATATTTCCTCCATGACTTTGCATACTATACACGTTAGTGATACAGGTCTGTAGTTTAATGCCTCATGTTTGTCTCCCTTTTTAAAAATTTGGACTACATTTGCCATCTTCCATACCTCAGGGAGTTGCACAATTTCAATGGATGTGTTGAAGATCTTTGTTAATGGCACACGCAATATCTCTGCTCCCTCTTTAAGGACCCACAGAGAGATGTTGTCTGGTCCCACCACCTTTGAGGTGTCAAGTTCACATAGCAGCTTCTTCACCTCCTCCTTGGTTATGTGTACCTCATCCAGCACTTGTTGGTGTTCCCCCCTGTTCTGATTTCCTGGAGTCCTACTGGTTTCTGCTGTAAATACTTCTTTAAATCTCGTGTTGAGCTCCTCAAATACCTTTCGGTCGTTTCTTGTGAACTCCCCATCACCCTTCCTCAGTCTGATTACCTGGTCCTTGACTGTTGTTTTCCTACTGATGTGGCTATACAACAGCTTCGGGTCAGACTTGACTATCGATGCTATATCATTTTCATATTGTCGCTGAGCCTCCCTTCTTTCCTGTGCATATTCGTTTCTGGCTCATCGGCTAATCTCTTTATTTTCCTGAGTTCTCTGTTTCTGTACTTTTTCCATTCTCTAGTACACCTAGTTTTTGCCTCCCTACACCTTTGGGTGAACCAAGGACTCGTTCTGTTCTTCCCATTATTTCTGTTTCCCTTGGGAACAAACCTTTCCTCTGCCTCCTTGCATTTTGTTGTCACATAGTCCATCATTTCTTGTACTGGTTTTCCTGTCAGTTCTCTCTCCCACTGAATGTTTTGAAGGAAGTTTCTCATGCCTGAGTAGTTCCCCCTTTTGTAGTTTGGTTTTTCCCATCCTATTCCTGCTACTCTCTCCACTTGGAGCTCAACTATGTAGCAAAAGCAGAGAACCACATGATCACTAGCTCCTAGGGGCCTTTCATGCATATCCTCGATGTCTGAGCTACTCAAGGTGAATACAAGGTCCAGTGTTGCTGGATCATCCTCGCCTCTCTCTCTGGTAGTGTCTCTAACATGTTTATGCATGAGGTTTTCCAGAACCACATCCATCACCTTGGCTCCCCATGTTTTGGGACCCCCATGGGTTTCCAGGTTTTCCCAGTCAATCTCCTTGTGATTGAAATCACCCATAACTAGTAACTTTGCTCCCTCCATGTGTGCTCTTCTGGCCACCTCGGCTAGTGTGTCGACCATTGCTCTGTTGATCTCATCATATTCTTCCCTTGGCCTCCTGCAGTTCTGTGGTGGGTTGTACATTACTGCAATTATCACCTTATGTCCCTCAGACTGGATTGTTCTTACTAAGTAGTCCCTTTCTCCCGTGCAATCCATTCCTTCCATTTTCTCAAAACCCCACTGGTTTTTAATGAGCAATGCAACTCCTCCTCCCCCTCTCCTCCCTCTGTCTTTCCAGAGGATTTGATATCCGGGTGGAAAGATTGCATCTGTTATCATTCTGGTGAGTTTTGTTTCTGTGAGTGCTATTATGTCTGGGGATGTCTCCTTGATTCTTTCATGCCACTCCTCACACTTATTTGTTATACCATCTGCATTTGTATACCACACCTTCAACTTCTTTTCTAAGACTGTGGTATCAGGGGTATATTGGGGTTGGGGAAGTGGGAGACCTGATAGGGAACTATGGGTGTTTGCTGTGGGGCTGGAGTTCGTAATGCAGTGGGTGGGGGTATTGGATATGGCATGGGTGTTTTATTGTTCAGAATGTTTGGTTGCACTGGGGTTGACCTGGTTGGGGGGCTTCTGTAGGAAGTTGTGAGGGAGGCTGTATTTGATCTTCTTCCTGAGTCTGGGATCTCCTGTCTGTCTCCTCCTTCTCGGCTTTCCCTGGGCTCTGCTGTGGTCTGTTAGGGCCTCCACATATAGCTTAGCTCTTTCATTTACTACAGTCCTCTCTGATAGAGCTTCTACATGCAGTTTTGCTCCTTCTTTCTCTACAGTCCCCTTATTTGTGACTGAGGTAGCAGTCTCTGATGTCATTCCCAAAATTTTCTTTAGTTCTTTAGGCTGTTTCAGATTTTTCAGTTCCTCTTCTAATCGCTGTATCCTAACCTCTGCTGCTATGACTTGCATATCCCACTTCTTGCTTACCATATCAATCCTCTCTTCCATTCTCATGCTAAGTTCATCTAGTTTCTTTTCCCATTCTTGTCTACTTTTTGTGAGCTCTGCTGCTCAATCTTCCTTTGCAGATTCATCCTCCTGTCCCTTGGTTTTTCTTCCTGCTCTCTGGCAACCCATTTTTTTTATTTTGATTGCCTCAGAATGGAAAACTTATGTAATTCTGTGTGTTAGGTTAGTAGTAGTAGTGTGTGTGTGTGTGTGTGTGTGTACTTAACTATTTGTAGTTGCAGGGGTTGACTCACAGCTCCTTGTCCAGGTGCATGAGTGTGTACTCATCAAATTGGGTGGCCCGGTGACCTGGTGGCCCGGTGGCCTTGTGGCTAAAGCTCTCGCTTCACACACACGGAGGGGCCCCTTTTCGATTCCCGACGGGTGGAAACATTTCGTCGCATTTCCTTACACCTGTTGTCCTGTTCACCTAGCAGCAAATAGGTACCTGGGTGTTAGTCGACTGGTGTGGGTCGCATCCTGGGGGGCAAGATTGAGGACCACAATGGAAATAAGTTAGACAGTCGTCGATGACGCACTGACTTTCTTGGGTTATCCTGGGTGGCTAACCCTCCAGGGTTAAAAATCCTAACGAACTCTTATCTTATCTTATATTGTACTCACCTAGTTGTGATTGCAGAGGCCGAGTCATAGCTCCCGACCTCGCTGTGTGTTTGTGTCTGTAGTGTTACTAATTCCCTATGTAATATACTTGTGTAGTATATGTAGTTAGTACCAGCAGTATTATTTGTAGGCTGCCTGTACGTTAGGCTCAGTGGCTGGCTGTGACGTCATGCAGCTGCGCAAGTAAGCACTAGGCCGTAGGCCACGTTCTCACTCTGACCTTGGAGATAGGCTCGACCAGACACAGCTCCTGGGTTCTCCCCTCACAAGACTCTCTCAATATAAGTTGCCAACCGTCCAACAAGTGTATTCCTTACTCCAATATCTCATTTAAGTGCCCCACACAATATTTGAGTGTGTTTGCTTGTTTGTAAAGAGTACTGAGGATTGATGTTTTACAGGAAAAACGAACGTTACAGTGTTTCATTATTAACTAGATAATTTGCTTTCACTCCTAACCTTGACACAATATTCTGTACTATCATGAAAGTTAGAAGTTTGTTTAAGGTGAATTAGAGTCACTCTTCCAACCTTCCGTACCTGAGACTTAACTTTCACCATTCAGACACTCGTGCTTAATTCTTTGAAACTAAATAATTTGCAGAAGAATGATTTATTGTAGGTTCAGCTATAACCCAGTTATTTTTTTTCTTTTTGCCAAAATGTCCATTGTAATAGAGCGCTGTGGATATTTTACTAACTTTTACATGTTCATCATCTCTGTTTATGAAGTAATATTTACAGAAAGATGAAAATAGGACACAAGTGTAATAAATACTAGACAATTTGTATTACAACCCAGGATTCCAAATGGCCTGTTATCCCGGGTGTAATGGGAGCAAATAAACACAGTAGAAAAAGTTTAGACTTATATTATCCTTCACCAATTTATAACAGCAATATGTACACTATGTACAGTGATAAGTATAGTGCACTCCACGGTAAGCAAAGCAGAAATAGAAGCCACAAGATAGCAGACCGTGCTTCAACCAGCTCTAGAATGGGAATGACAAGGGCAGACAGGAGAGCGGTACCCACATAACCTCTGCGATTGCCAAAACCATCTTCTTATTGGCTAGAACCTGGTCACTAGTTGAACGACGGGGCCCCATCATCAACTCTTAGCAACCTGGTTCTCTGGCTGGGGGAGATAGCCTGTAAATGAGGGTGTGTACGTGCGCCGAATAAAGGTTACGTACTCTTTGCATGCCACAATTTGCTATGTTCGATTCATTTTATGTTAGTAATTTAAGTCTTCTCTACCTCTGTTTACCTCAATTATTTTCAACTTATGCATACGTAAGTTTATGTAGAGAACATCAGCATAATGTGGCGACGTCTTGCCATGTACTGAACTTGCATATCTAATCTCTATCTGCGACAATAATAATATTCTAGGAACCAGCTTACCTTCCTCTCCTGAGTCTCACCGACAAAAAATATTAATATTAGGTACATTTATTTTTATGTAATTATGTTATTATGTAATTAAGTATATTGTGTACAGCATATAATAATTCCAAACATCACCTGCCCAGATGACCTACACCTGGCAACTAGTCTCACATAAATGAACCCACATGTTCATTCATCAAACTTCACCTGCCCAGGAGATGACCTATACCTAGCAACTAGCCTCACATAAGCGAACCCACACGTTCCTTCATCAAACGTCACCTGCATAAGAGATGACCTATACCTGGCAACTAACGTCACATAAGTGAGCCCACACGTTCCTTCATCAAACATCACCTGCCCAGGAGATGACCTACACCTGGCAACTAGCCTCACATAAGTAAACCCACACATAGACTCATTAGAGAACATACAGAGAAGAATGACTAAAATGATTTACTGTGTAAGGAACCTCCCGTATGAAGATAGACTTAAAGCCTTAAATCTCCACTCTCTGGAGAGGCGTAGAATGAGAGGAGATATCATTGAAGTGTATAAGTGGATGACGGGCATAAACAAGGGAGACATTAATAAAGTACTGAGGGTGTCGAACCAGGTAAGAACCAGGAATAATGGATTTAAGTTAGATAAATTTAGATTTAGAAAGGACATAGGTAAGTACTGCGTGGAACAGTCTTCCCAGTGGGGTGATAGAGGCTAGGACCTTGGGTAGCTTTAAGAAGAGACTGGACAAATATATGAGAGGGAGGGGCTGGGTTTGATTGGTGTCATGGGGTACGGGAGTTATTTCTTGGGTAGCTTTAGGTAGATGTCGTTTTGATAAGGACCTGCCTCGTATGGGCCAGTAGGCCTTCTGCAGTGTTCCTACATTCTTATGTTCTTATGTTCCTTCATCAAGCATCACCTGTCCAGGAGATGACCTACACCTGGCAACTAGTCTCACATAAATGAACCCACACGTTCCTTCATCAAGCATCACCTGTCCAGGAGATGACCTACACCTGGCAACTAGCCTCACATAAGTAAACCCACACGTTCCTTCCTCAAGCTAAAAGATAACTTTCGCTGCCTGATATACTTGGCATAACTCTGGACTTTTACTTGACAGATAATGTGAATGTCCCTCTTTAACACAAATGTAACTTCTTGGAAAATACAGATTTATTGAAACATTTAATTATAATTTGCTTCTCATTGATTGCTGTTCTTAGGAACGAGACACAACCTTCATGAGAGTACTTTAGCTTTTTTTTGTCTGGTAAAGCTAATTGCTTACATGTTGCCGCAGGTATGTCGTGGTTCGGGCAATGAGCTAACATACTGAGTGTCAGTGGTTCGACCACCAGCACGGATAAAACGTTGGTCATGTTTCCTCACAGCTCCTGTTTACCAGCAGTCAGTAGGTACCTGAGTGTTGACTGACTGTTGTGGTAGTATCCTGGGGGTGGTATTATACCTAAGAAAGTAATGGGCTTTGAAATGAGCTGAAACAGGATAATAACTCTGTGAAAGTGATCTGTGTAAGGTAAAGGGATAATGTTAGATATATTGGAGAGAATCAGAGTTAAAACTATAGTGTCAGTAATAATATAATGACCATTATGGTAAGGAAAGAGGAAAGGTAAGTGCATAAATTCAATAATTAAGTGAATTAAAATGAGAGTGAGATGTGCAAGATGGGCAATAATAAGTGCTATTGCACCTGGGAGAGAGAGAGAGAGAGAGAGAGAGAGAGAGAGAGAGAGAGAGAGAGAGAGAGAGATTTGGAATAAGAATAAAATATTTATTTCTTCATGATACAATTTTTGTACATAATAATATAACAATTGGGTGGACAAGCAGAAAGTCCCTTTATATGTACAACATTTCTGGCAAACTTAAGACTAACTTAAGATTAATAAGGTAATAACAGTTTGAGTAATTTTGTATATATGGTCATTTAGGTGAGTGTAATTTTAAACTTAGGGGTTTACAATGAATATAAAACAAGTGAATATTCTATTATTTCACGATATATTACCTTAATAAGTTTGATGGAGAAGAATTAGTTTTAATTATTAACAAAAAGCTAACGCATTAGACTGATTACAGTTAGAGAAGATTAGAGAGAAAGAGAAAGAGAGAGAGAGACAGACAGAGAGACAAAGAAAGAGAGAGACAGTGTGCGCCACATACTCTCTTAATATTACTTAACTACGAAGGTTGGTGAGGTAGAAAACTGTTCAGTGACATAGTAGTACCTACAACACATTAGTACAAGTAAGCCAACTCCTCCATAGAAGTGAATATAATGAAAATCAGTGATATTTAAGAGTGTTTTGGTGAACATTGTTGTGAGGGGACAGTGGCAGGTCTAGGAACTGAGGTACTATTGCCTCCACAGTGAACATCTGATATTGTATCTCCTTGGTGCTATGTACTAACATCTGGGTGTTTCATAACATGATTTGTACAGCTGTAACAATGATCTGTATTAACATCTTCCTGAAGTGAAAACGTGGATAGCATAAACAGTTGTTTATTAAGTGTCCTCACCTTCCCTCACCCACCCTCCCCATTACAAATACTCTCAGCTTGCCGGCCCACAGGCTGTCCTCACCTTCCCCAACACACCATCATCATTATAAACACTTCCAGCTTGCCGGCCCACAGGTTGTCCTTACCTTCCTCCACACACCCTCCCCATTATAAACACTCCCAGCGCGCCGGCCCACAGGCTGTCCTCACCTTCCCCCACACACCCTGCCCATTATAAACACTCCCAGCTTGCCGGCCCACAGGATGTCCTCACCTTCTGCCACACACTCTCCCCATTCTAAAGACTTCCAGCTTGCCGGCCCACAGGCTGTCCTCATCTTCCCCCACACACCCTCCCCATTATAAGCACTCCCAGCTTGTCGGCCAACAGGCTGTCCTCACCTTCCCTCACCCACCCTCCCCATTACAAATACTCTCAGCTTGCCGGCCCACAGGCTGTCCTCACCTTCCCCCACACACCCTCCCCATTATATACACTTCCAGCTTGCCAGCCCAAAGGCTGTCCTCACCTTCCTCCACACACCCTCCCCATTATAAACACTCAGACACTCTCCCCATTCTAAACATTTCCAGCTTGCCGGCCCACAGGCTGTCCTAACCTTCCCCCACACACCCTCCCCATTATAAACACTCCCAGCTTGCCAGCCCACAGGCTGTCCTCACCTACCCTCACCCCCCCCCATTACAAATACTCTCAGCTTGCCGGCCCACAGGCTGTCCACACCTTCCCCCACACACCCTCTCTATCATAAACACTCCCAGTTTGCCAGCCCAGAGGCTGTTCTCACATTCCCTCACACACCCTCCCCCATTATAGACACTCTCAGGTTGCCGGCCCACAGGCTGTCCTCACCTTCCCCAACACACCCTCCCCATTACAAATACTCTCAGCTTTCCGGCCCACAGGCTGTCCTCACCTTCCCCACACACCCTCCTCATCATAAACACTCCCAGCTTGCCAGCCCAGAGGCTGTCTTCACTTTCCCCCACACACTTTCAACCATTATAAACACTCTCAGCTTGCCGGCCCACAGGCTGCCCTCACCTTCCCCCACACACTATCCCCATTATAAACGCTTCCAGCTTGCCGGCACACAGGCTGTCCTCACCTTTCTCCACACACCCTCCCCATTATAAACACTCCCAGCTTGCCGGCCCACAGGCTGTCCTCTCCTTCAGCCACACACTCTCCCCATTCTAAACATTTCCAGCTTGCCGGCCCACAGGCTGTCCTAACCTTCCCCCACACACCCTCCCCATTATAAACACTCCCAGCTTGCCAGCCCACGGGCTGTCCTCACCTTCCCTCCCCCCCCCCCCATTACAAATACTCTCAGCTTGCCGGCCCACAGGCTGCCCTCACCTTTCCCCATACACTATCCCCTTTTAAAACAGGGGACAAGTCGTTACCGTCAAATTACCGCCCAATAAGCCTGACCTCAATTGTAGGCAAATTACTAGAGTCAATTATAGCTGAGATTATAAGAAGCCATCTCGATAAGCATAGCTTGATTAATGATACTCAGCATGGATTCACAAGAGGCCGGTCTTGTCTAACTAATTTATTAACTTTCTTCAGTAAAGCTTTTGAGGCTGTTGACCACAATAAAGAATTTGATATTATTTACTTAGATTTTAGTAAGGCTTTTGATAGAGTTCCGCACCATAGACTGTTAAAGAAAGTGGCAGCTCATGGCATTGGCGGAAAAGTGCTCTCGTGGATCGAGTCATGGCTCACTGACAGGAAGCAGAGAGTGTCCATAAATGGGGTTAAATCCGAGTGGGGATCTGTAACAAGTGGCGTTCCACAGGGATCAGTCTTGGGCCCGTTGTTATTTATAATATATATCAATGATCTTGATGAGGGAATTACTAGTGATATGAGCAAATTCGCCGATGACACAAAGATAGGTAGGATAATTGATTCAAACGTAGATGTTAGGGAACTTCAGGAGGATTTAAACAAACTCTATTCTTGGTCAGAAAAGTGGCAGATGCAGTTCAATGTAGATAAATGCAAGGTTCTGAAGCTTGGGAGTGCCCATAACCCTAGTACTTATAAATTAAATGATGTAGAACTTAGCCATACAGATTACGAAAAGGACTTGGGGGTTATGGTGAGCAGCAACCTTAAACCAAGACAGCAATGCCTAAGCGTACGTAATAAGGCAAATAGATTACTGGGATTTATATCAAGAAGTGTAAGCAACAGAAGTCCAGAGGTCATACTGCAGCTTTATACATCATTAGTAAGGCCTCACCTTGATTATGCTGTTCAGTTCTGGTCTCCGTATTACAAAATGGACATAAATTCGTTAGAAAACATTCAGCGTAGGATGACTAAATTAATACATAGCATCAGAAATCTTCCTTATGAAGAAAGATTGAAGACTCTTAAGTTACATTCACTTGTTAGACGAAGAATGAGGGGAGACCTGATCGAAGTGTATAAGTGGAAGATAGGTATTAATAAAGGGGATATTAATAAGGTCTTGAGGATGTCTCTCCAAGAGAGAACGCGCAGTAATGGATTTAAATTAGATAAGTTTAGATTTAGAAAGGACATAGGAAAGTATTGGTTTGGAAATAGGGTAGTTGATGAGTGGAACAGTCTACCTAGTTGGGTTATTGAGGCTGGGACTTTGGGTAGTTTCAAATCTAGGTTGGATAAGTACATGAGTGGGATGGGTTGGATTTGAGTGGGACTTTCACATCAGAGCTTATTTCTTGGGTGGCATTGAAAATTGGGTAGGGCAAATGTTTTGTTAGTGGGATGAATTGTAAAGGACCTGCCTAGTATGGGCCAGCAGGCCTCCTGCAGTGTTCCTCCTTTCTTATGTTCTTATGTTCTTATGTTATAAACACTTCCAGCTTGCCGGCACACAGGCTGTCCTCACCTTTCTCCACACACCCTCCCCATTATAAACACTCCCAGCTTGCCGGCCCACAGGCTGTCCTCACATTCCCCCACACACTCTCCCCATTCTAAACACTTCCAGCTTGCCGGCCCACAGGCTGTCCTCACCTTCCCCCACACACCCTCCCCATTATAAACACTCCCAGCTTGCCAGCCCACAGGCTGTCCTCACCTTCCCTCACCCACCCTCCCCATTACAAATACTCTCAGCTTGCCGGCCCACAGGCTGTTCTCACCTTCCCCCACACACCCTCTCTATCATAAACACTCCCAGTTTGCCAGCCCAGAGGCTGTCCTCACCGTCCCTCACCCACCCTCCCCATTACAAATACTCTCAGCTTGCCGGCCCACAGGCTGTCCTCACCTTCACCCACACACCCGCCCCCATTATAAATACTCTCAGGTTGCCGGTACACTTTCAACCATTATAAACACTCTTAGCTTGCCGGCCCACAGGCTGCCCTCACCTTTCCCCACACATTATCCCCATTATAAACACTTCCAGCTTGCCGGCCCACAGGCTGCTCTCTCATTCCCCCCACACACCCTCCCCATTATAAACACTCCCAGCTTGCCAGCCCACAGGCTGTCCTCACCTTCCCCCACACACCCTCCCCCATTATAAACACTCTCAGCTTGCCGGCCCACAGGCTGCCCTTGCCTTCCCCTACACACTCTCCCCATTATAAACACTCCCAGCTTGCTGTCCCACAGGCTGTCCTCACCTTCCCCCCACACCCTCCCCATCATAAACACTCCCAGCTTGCCTGCCCACAGGCTGTCCTCACCTTCCCCCACACACCCTTCCCTTCATAAACACTCCCAGCTTGCCGGCCCACAGGCTGTCTTCACCTTCCCCTACACACCCTCCCTACTATAAACACTCCCCAGCTTGCCGGCCCACAGGCTGTCCTCACCTTCCTCCACACACCCTCCCCTTTATAAACACTCCCAGCTTGCTGGCCCACAGGCTGTCCTCACCTTCCCCCACACACCCTCCCCACTATAAACACTCCCAGCTTGCCGGCCCACAGGCTGTCCTCACCTTCCCCTACACACCCTCCCTATTATAAACACTCCCCATCTTGCTGGCCCACAGGCTGTCCTCATCTTCCCCCACACACCCTCCCCACTATAAACACTCCCAGCTTGCCGGCCCACAGGCTTTCCTCACCTTCTCCCACACACCCTGCCCATTATAAACACTCCCAGCTTGCCGGCCCACAGGCTGTCCTCACCTTCCGCCACACACTCTCCCCATTATAAACACTTCCAGCTTGCTGGCCCACAGGCTGTCATCACCTTCCTCCACACACTCTCCCCATTATAAACACTCCCAGCTTGCCGGCCCACAGGCTGTCCTCACCTTCCGCCACACTCCCTCCCCATTCTAAAGACTTCCAGCTTGCCGGCCCACAGGCTGTCCTCATCTTCCCCCACACACCCTACACATTATAAACACTCCCAGCTTGCCGGCCCACAGGCTGTCCTCACCTTCTCCTACACACCTTCCCCATTATAAACACCCCACGATACCACCACTCTCTCTCTCTCCTGTGAACTTCATTGTAAACTTCCAAAGCTTCCTCTGTGATGACTTCACATCACAAAATAACAAGAATATCTTCGCTGTCCGGCTCTTGTCCCAGTAGATACAGCAGTGTTTGTGGATATACTAGGGACAAAATACTTTTTAAATGTAAGGTGCCTACTCGCTCCAATTACTACATACAGATTGTATTCCAGAAGAACAGTTTTTTTGTAGCCAGGTAGAACTTCTCAGAAAATTAAAGGATATCCATAATCCTGTGGTATATGTAGAAACAAACCTGGTGCTACAAGAGGAATGTTCAGCAGTACCTCAGGGACTCCTCTCCGAAGATCAAGACTGCCCTCATGGGCTGTGTTGTGAAGTCGTGGCTAAGGTAATCCATGAGCTCCTCAAATCGTTTGAAGTGACATACGCTTCTTAGCTGATGGTGACACTATTGACAAAGACTGAAAGTCCCACACTGACCTCAACTCAGAGGTAAATAACTGGTAGAATTCTGTCATCACTAAGGCTCCACAGTTAGACAGAGCTCAAAACATTGCATTTGGGAATTCTAACACAATTCCTTTGACCACCACAGAGGGAACAGATCCTGTTCCCAGCAGTGAAGCAAGCCTTAGATCTGTTAACTCTCCTACACCTGACATCACAGCTTCAGCACCTGCCAGTACACCAGACAGCACACATACCATCACTGATCGTACACCTGTCAGCACACCTGCCGACACTACTCCAACATCTGGCAGCAGTGCTTCATCTGCAAGTACTGAGTCAGGATTTTCTCCAACAGAGATTGGTGCAGTTAATAATCAAGGGACTATCACTGCACCTGAAAAGGTGCTGCACCAAAGTACGAACAGCAGGGACATCTGTCAGAACTGTACAAGGGCGTGGTAGAGAACGTGGTAGAGGATATGGAAGAGGACGTGAAGGAGAAAGACATGTACAGCCGTCTCACCTTCCACCAACACTGTCCATGGAAAACATTCATCAGATACACAATCATCAGGCTCACCAGCGACAGAATCTGCAGATAAATCAGGAGCAAAACACAAGAGCTGCAACAAATAGGAGTCCACCCTCCCAGGCACCTAGGCAGTGCTCTCGCTGTCACTGGAGGGGACACACCACTAACAATTGCCTGTGAGATACCAGGCGCAAGAGGGGACATCAGGAGGACCAGTGTCGGATGAAAAAGGAACTTGACAGACAGGATCACTTTTTTTAGAGACCTGTTCTCAGAACAAACCTGCAGGATCTGTGAAATGGTGAACACACACATCACGCACTCAGCTACTCCTATCTCAGCCCAGCAGGTGGTATTGTGCCTTACACAAGATCATAGATATACATAACATCAGCTGCCTTGGTGCCGTACCTCCCTCACACCTTACACACCCACCACTTCAAGCTGATCACATAATGAGGACCCAGTCTTTTAGCATCCTGTCGGCCAACATTAGAGGTTTTATTACCAATACTGGAGAGCTCACACACAACACTCAGCGTCCCGACATGATAGCTGTTACTGAAACACTTTTGGACGACAGAACTCCAAAAATTTTACAAGAATTGCTGGCTACACCTCATGGATGAGAAGAGACAGGCAAGGGCAAGGAGAAGTACTGCTGTGTGCTTTTCTAAAAATGTACATGCCCAGCACACTGATGTTGCCATCCCTACTCATCTTGAAGTGATGTTCTTCGAGGTATGCATAAACACAAGTACCTCTGTACTAGTATATGCAATGTACAGACCTCAGGGGCAACATGCAGACCCCATCAACTTCCTAATGGATAATGTGGACTCCCTTCTGCTCCAACACAACTCCCAACATATCATAATTGTGGGTGACCTCAACCAACACCTTACACAGAGAAACTTTGATGACCTTCTTGCAGAATTTAACATGAGAAAGTTTGATTTCCCTACTCATATCTCTGGCTCCTCCCTTGACCCAGTAGTGAGTGATCAGGCAGAAGGTACAGTCACATGTCAACCCCTCGGCTATGTTAGATCTTCTGACCACAAGGCTGTTTTTACGACACTAAGATCCCAACAGAACAACAGAATGAGGTGAGGAGTCCACACGCACAACCTGGCTATGGGAAAGAGGTAATTAGCACTTTGCTCTGAGCTCGCCATCACCAATTGGAATGCTCTTCTCTAAGGAGAAGTTGACAACTAAATGAAAGCCTTCACTGGACACATCCTTAATCTACAACAAGAACACATTCCTCATCGGCAATATGTGACGAATCCTACAGATCAGCCTTGGTTTGGCTTTCGTTGTAGAGAGGCTGCTACTGTTAAGTACAAAGCATGGCGAATGTATAAAAGACATCCTACCACCTATAACAGGAACTTGCACAGGCAAGCCTGTAGGCATATGGGTGACGTTCAAAAGTGGGCCATCTCTTTATAGAAGGTGGATACTAAAAGAAAGCTAGCATCAGGTTGAGTAGGCTCCAAAACCTGGTGGTCCCTGGTCAAGAGCAGACAAGGTTATCGGCCTGATGAACTCATTCCACCTCTAAATCGACAGGATGGGACCATCTCTATTAGTAGTCAAGAGAAGGCGGACCTCTTTGCCGAACACTTTGCTACCAAGATGCAAGGTCCTGATCTAGCTGCAAGAACTGTCAAAACTGTCAGTGGTGACAATAAGGCAGGAGGAGGTATATTTCCTTCATAAATCGCTTAACCAAGAAAAGACTGTGGGCCCAGACAAGTTGAGCCCAAGATTGTTGAGATATACAGACCAGCTTGCAGCACCTCTAGCTCACATCTTTCAGGAATATCTACAACTACATTGTAAATCTTGAAAACAAGGCAGCCAGGAAGCTTGCAGCACTTCGACGTATCTCGCATTTGCTCGAAAGTAGGGGTTGCAAGATTCTGTATGAGGCACAAGTACGCTCACACCTTGAGTATGCTCCACTTTCTTGGTTTGCCTGCCCCCATCCCCTCTCATCTGTGACTGTTTGACAGAGTAGAGAACAGAGCAAGACACCTCATTTCTCGCCTGGGCCCATCCTGGATAGATCTGTCATTTCAGCAGAGCCTTCAACACAGGAGGGATTTGGGTGGCCTTACTGTTATGTACAAGGCCAATATTGTCAAAGTACCACACTTGGATCCACTTCGAGGACAGCGAGAAGCAAACTTCTATACCACAAGATGGACAGAAAGCAGCAACTTCACTCTGGCTGTACCCTTCTCCAGAACATCACTTCATCTGAGATATTTATCCCCAGGATGACTCGAGTATAGAACAAGTTCGTATAGCATAATGATATCAACGAGATAAAATCAGTTGATCAAATGAAAATGATGGCCCACAGATGGCCCCAGCTTCATCCTGTTCCATACTTGTCTGTTTCATAACAATAAAAATGCTTTCAAATAAGCTGATGTAGGTAACAGCTCTTAGCTTGTTAATAAAGTAAGGAATCCTTAACTTGTCAATAGATTGCCAATAAAGTTAGGGATCCTTATCCTAACCTTGTCACACCCTGTGTGAAAAACAGGAAAAAACATATTCATTATAATGTTTTACCTATGTTCATGATATTGAGCATATGCATGTACTGTTTTTACATGAGCATGTATGATGGGCTGGGTTTGGTTAAGGAGATAAGGTGCCTTTAACAATAGTTTTAAAAATCCTGGTTGAGTCAGTGGTTCCGGAGATTTCTGGCAGAGAGTTCCAGATTTCGGGCATATTAATGTACATTGAATTTTTGAAGAGATTTAGCCTGACACGGGGAATGTCATAGAAATTTTTATGTCTAGTATTATGTCTATGGGTTCTATTGCAACTGTCAAGAAAGTGCTTCGGTTCGGGATTCATATTAGGCCAGTTAACAGAGCTTAGATGTTTGTTAGGAGGAAGGTTGGGTAGTGTTGTCTGTGATTGTCCTCGCTCTAAGAGGGGCTAGTATGTTTGTCCATATATTGTCAATTACGACTGCACTCGTCTCAGTCTTGTTGGTTTCGTAACTGGTGGTATGAGTAGTGTATTATTCATACTGTTAATGAAATCAGTAACAGGTTGGTCATCTGTTAGGTCAAGGTTGATGTTGAAGTCTCCTGCAGTAATAGGTGGTGCTTGTTCATTTGTTTCTGTTATCAGTGTTTTCAGTTTATCACTAGAAGCTGGAGATTAGTATGACGCAGCCTGAATATGGCCCCAGTTGCATAGAGTTTTTATTTTTTTTTTCAGAGAAGTTTGCAAATATATATATTCACCATATTCATCACTGAAGGATATAATGTTGCAACATGATAGTTGATTAGAGTAATAAATGGCAATACCTCCACCAAGTTTCTCTTATCTGCAGTTGTGGATTGCTGTGTATCCTGGTAGTGAGTACATATCTATTGTGTCTTGTTTAAGACAATCTTCAGTAAGAATAATACAGAAGGTTGTCTTTAATGAATCTAAGAGTGCCAGAAGGTCATCATAGAGTTTACTTAGGGATCTAATATTGTAATTCAAAATTGTAATATTTCCAGCGTTGCTGAGGACAGTACTGACTTCTGTTGCTGTGTAGTACACAGTGGAAATAAATGGTATAAAATACCGACACAATGGCAATATAAACACAAATGCAGTATAATGTGATCCTTTATTGATTACGTTTCGCCCACACAGTGGGCTTCTTCAAGAAGCCCACTGTGTGGGCGAAACGTAGTCAATAAAGGATCACATTATACTGCATTTGTGTTTATATTGCCGTAGTACACAATGTTGCTTTCAGTTAGATGTTGACTGCGATTTAGATTATATAGATATAGTTCAGGGTCGATGTCAGCATTAGTATTTAGATCAACTGATAAATATTTAAACGATTAGAATTTCAGAAGAGTGATAAGAGGTAATATTAATATCTGTAATAAGTTGGTAATTGTACAATATTGGTGTTAATATATATTATTCAAGGAGATTATCAAAAGTAATTAACGTATAGTGTTAGAGTTGAAGATTGAGACACTTATGCAGCATATGGGAATCTTTATTCCCATATCTTTATCCTGAATAAAGATTCCCATATGCTGCATAAGTGTCTCAATCTTCAACTTGTCGGTTTTTCAAACCATTCATCACAGTGTTAGAGTAGTAATGAAATATAATGAACGATTAAGACTAGATCTATCAGTATCACCTGACTCTTATTGCACTAACGATGTTATAAACTGTACAATAGACAGTAAACTATCAAGTGTATAGTTCTGTACTTGTTAAGGACGGTTAAATGTAGTTACAAATATAAAACAATAAAACTGTATACCTCTTTAGGCAAACAAAATGGAGATCTTGAGGTGTCTAACAAGAATATAAACTATGAGATAGTTAGAACTTAGACACTTCAATGTTGTTAAATTAACAAAATTAGAAATATCAAAACTAGGTTTCATAGAGAATAATAGGATAAATAACTTGGGGTTTCATAACACTGAATGTTAAGGAGTTTTGAGTAAAGTGAGAAAAAAAACATTGTAGATGAATGGTTCAGAGAACCGACATGTTGATAAATTAGACACATGTGCAACTCTTGGGTATCTTTATTGAGGAAACGTTTCGCCACACAGTGGCTTCATCAGTCCATACAAAGGATAAACTTGAGGAACAGGAGGAGAATGAGGTAATCAGTCCCTCAGCCTTGAGTCGATGTGATCAGTCCATCAATCTTGAATAGAATACGGCATATGAGCGGAGAAGCAGCTTATAAACCGTATGGCAGGATCTTAATACTTGGGAATTCTTCACTTGCCTAACCCTTGGGCACGACCTACTTCCACATTGGACAAATGTGACACCACCTACAACTGCTGCACCTCTCCTGCCATACGGTTTATAAGCTGCTTCTCCGCTCATATACCCTATTCTTTTCAAGATTGATGGATTGACCACATCGACTCAAGGCTGAGGGACTGATTACCTCATTCTCCTCCTGTTCTTCAAGTTTATCCTTTGTATGGACTGATGTAGCCACTGTGTGGCTGGGGGACTTAAAATCAAAAGTGAGAGAAAGTGTTGTAAAAAGGCATAGTAGATAAACTTGTAGTGGTCAGTGTATACAATAATGGCGGCTTCTAGTTGACCTAAATACTCAAAGTAGCTTGTTAATAGGTAATATATATTGATTAAAGAAGATAATTATCCAAACAACGATGTAGTGAGTAATTAAAGTATGATGTTGGGCTGTGTGTTGGTAGATATAATGTTGATGGGTAGATTTTTGGATGTTCATGTTTTTTAGAGGAGCTACAGATATAACAGATGATGGTAGCAACAGTGAGAGTGAGAGATATATGTGTGGTTCACTGTCTCGTGGCTTGGTTGGTAGCATCTCCAGCACACACACTGAGCGTTTCAGGTTCGATCTGCAGTATGGAAGAAACACTGGGCGTGAGTCCTTCGGCTTGCAGACCCTGTTCACCTAATAGTAAGTAGGTATCTGGGTGACAGCCGACTAGTGAAGGTCGCATCCTGGGGGACAAAATTAACCTAAGGTGTCCGAAATGTTCTGCATAACCAGAGGCTTTCTACATATTGTGTCGCTGATGTCAACTATGGTCTGTATAAGTTGTATCTTGTACTCGTGGAAATAATGTTATTATTATTATTATTATTATTATTATTATTATTATTATTATAATTATTATTATTATTATTATTATTATTATTATTATGAAAATAATAATATTATTATTATAATGTCATCAGTGGACAAGAGAAAAGTGACAATTCATAAGTTAATGGAGGAGATAGTTAGGGGGAAAGATGTAATCAATGATAAGGAGAAAGGTGGTCTCTGGAGGGTACAGGTAATGAGTATAATGTTGGGGAGGTATGAGGTGGATTTAAGAATGCAGTGTTTGAGTGTGCAGCAGATGTTTATGGGTATAGGATGGTGGGTGCAGGTGGGAAGAAGAGCAGTTAGTGGCATGAAGAGGTAAGGAAGACAATACGGGAGAAAAAGTTGATATTCGAAAGATTTTAACAAAGTTAGAAAGATACACGGAAGGAGAACATGGAGAGTAAATGAGAGTTTAAAAGAGTGGTGAGGGAGTGTAAAACAAGAGCTAATGTGATAGTGGATGAGGTTTTATCAACAAACTTTCCTAAGAATAAGAACAGGTTTAGGAGTGAGATCATTTATGTGAGTGAACCGAGGGAACAAATGTGTTTATCAGTTAAAATTAAGAGAGAGGAGCCATTAAATGTGGAGATGGAGATACTAGGAAGACGGAGGTAATATTCTGAACAACTCTTGAGAGTTAGTGAAGAGACAAAGAGAGGCAGTGATTTCTTTCATTGGACAGGAAAGTATAACACATTTTAGGAGTGAGGAAGAGCCTCTCTCATTCTACCCACTGGTTGAGGCAGTGGATAGAACGAAAGTGTGTATAGACTGCATGAAGATAGAAATTCCTAAAAGCAGTTGGGGATGCAGTTTTGGAGTGATTGATGTATTGGTTAAATATATGCATTATTCCGAGGATAATATTTAATGCTTGGCAGACAACTTGCATAGTTATGTATAAGGAAAAAAGAGATAAAAGATGGTGCGAAATTATAGGGAAGAATCCTATTTATTATACTAGGTAAAGTGTATGGAAAAAATTATCATAGAAAAAAGTTAAGGATAAAACAGAGAGTATGACTGCAAAAAATAAGGAAATTTTAGGAAGTTCAGGACATGTGTAGTCCAAGTGTTTACACTGAGGCAAGCAAGTGAGCCCATACTGAAGTGGTATTCATTGTGCGGCTCGCGATGACTCAATTTGCAGTAGCTGCGGCTCTCTCAATCAATGTGTTTAACCGAAGTGGCTCTCTTGCAAAAATTAGTAAATAACACTGCCATACTGGATCAAAGCAGTCCGGGTGTTTACACTGAGGCAAACAAGTGAACCCATGCTGGATAAAAGCAGTCCGGGTGTTTACACTGCAGCAAACGAAACCATGCTGGATAAAAGTAACTAACTTTGTATTGCATTTATGAATGTAGGAATGACATTTGATAAGAACAATAGGAAAGTATAGTGACAGTTGTTGTAAATGTATGGAATAAATGGTAGACTACTTACAACAGTTGACAGTGAAGCTTAGGTTACTGTATGTAGGAGAGAGGTTAGATAGGAGTGAATGTATATAAGTTGTTCTTATGTCTTGAAATAGTGTCAGAACGAGAGCATGGTCATATTTATGATTCCAAGAGGCTGGAAGTACAGTGCTAGCACTCTGATGGCGGAAAGAGAGTGTCACTTTCGGAAGACCATTTGAAACAGAATATCTGTACACTTCTGACAAGACAGCTGTTGGATGAATGATGCGGGAGGTGTTTCGTTTTTGGGTCACCCCGCAATAGTGGGAGACGACCAGTGTGTTAAACAAAATTGTTCCTGATTTGGTTGCAACGGGAGATTACTAGACGTCAGAAAGTGAGAGTAGTGCTAAAATTTCTGATTATACCTCGTGGATCTCCACGGGAAAATGGAAAGGAATTTTTCCTCTGTAAGCGACCTGTGTCATAAGAAGTGACTAATATGCCGGGTGCAATGATAATAATAATAATAATAATAATAATAATAATAATAATAATAATAATAATAATAATAATAATAATAATAATAATAATAATAATAATAATAATAACAGTAATAATAATAATAATAATAATAATAATAATAATAATAATAATAATAATAATAATAATAATAATAATAATAATAACAGTAATAATAATAATAATAATAATAATAATAATAATAATAATAATAATAATAATAATAATAATAATAATAATAATAATAATTATAACAATACCTTTATTTACTACAAGTACATGTAAAAGTTGTACAAACCATATGTAAAGTAAAAGGACACAAGTGCAACTAATGTGACATTTTTATTGTGGCAACGTTTCGCTCTCCAGGAGCTTTGTCAAGCTGTTATAAACAGTACATGGACACAGAGGGTATATATAGGCTCAGAGTGAGGTGCAGCACTAGTGGTAGTAGTAGTAGTCGTAGTAGCAGTAGCAGCAGTAGCAGCAGCAGCAGTAGTAGTAGTAGTAGTAGTAGTAGTAGTAGTAGTAGTAGTAGTAGTAGTAGTGAGTAAAAGGATATGAAAGCAATTGCTTGGGTAACATAAAAATAGGTTAGACAAATAGCTGACATCAATGACATACTACTATATAGGAAGCCGCTTGTTATTTTATTTTATTATCACACTGGCCGATTCCCACCAAGGCAGGGTGGCCCGAAAAAGAAAAACTTTCACCATCATTCACTCCATCACTGTCTTGCCAGAAGGGTGCTTTACACTACAGTTTTTAAACTGCAACATTAACACCCCTCCTTGTTATGCTGAGCATTTCCCGCAAATTAGGTCAGTTTAGTCCCAGGATGCGACCCACACCAGTCCACTAACACCCAGGTACCCATTTTACTGATGGGTGAACATAGACAACCGGTGAAAAGAAACACGTCCAATGTTTCTACCCTTGCTGGAATTCGAACCCAGACCCCTCGCTGTATGAAGTGAGAACTTTAGCTGCCAGGCCACGGAGCAAAGAGTATGTTACAATTTATTCGGTGTATGTCACACTCCCATATAGGCTGCCTCACAACCAGGTGCTAAGGGTTTAACGATCGTTACGGTACCCGTCGTTAAATCAGTACCTTCGTTAATTGGCCAATCACAGGCAATCCCGCCTGTGAATTGACAGACTTGCCTAGCTGCTGGTTGTTACGGTACACTCTCTCTGGCTTCTGCTTTGACAAATGTCACCGTAGTGTACACTTACTGCTCCAGCTGTACATAATATATATAACGTACATGTATAAATCATCTGGTGAAGGCAAATATATATTATATTCTATTGAGTTTGGTTTGTTCCACGTTCACGTTACGACCAGGTCTCACAGGCCATTCTTCACCTGTGTTCATAATAAAGGGGCTAGTGACCACTTCTATATAAATTATTAAATTTAAAAAGAAAAACCAAAAGTTTTTCTTTTTAAGTCACCTGCCTGAGGAAGATAAGTCAGGTGAGCTGAATAAAAAACAAACGTTCTAGATGCTATATAGTAGACAGGAACAAAGAATGTTGTCATATTTTCCAAAAGTCTGAATATACTCATCTCACCGTCATCATCAATCCTAATCATCTATAGTTGGTCCCAGAAGATGAGGAGGTCCTCGTACCTCCTCCCATGGGAAACATAGGTCTGAGACACTCCCAAGAGAGGGAGCCAAGGCCGGGTCATCATCTGGAAAAGACCCGAGCCAGGAGAGTACCGGCGAATCGAGATCTATCGTCTATATTCCAAAGACAGTTCATAAAGTCTTCGACAGCCATGCTAGGTCATTCAGAACAAATGCTATTGTAAGAGAGCGTCGACCTAAATAACTTTGCAATGGACAAAGATACTTTCTTTTAGTACAACATAAATATTATCTTAACAGTAGGACACCTCATTCAGAATTTGCAGAACACAAAATTTTCCTTCTTTTCAACCCACACAAGTCTGATCAACCTGAGGAAGTAGTTACTTGCAAATCATTTGTAAACAGCAACTCGACAGACAACAGAACTGTTCTTTCTACATTACTGATTCAATTCAATGAGTAATTCACTGACGAAAAACACAAACACTTTAAATAAACAGCAGCTCCACAGACAACAGAACTGTTCTTTCTACATTACTGATTCAATTCAATGAGTAATTCACTGACGAAAAACACAAACACTTTAAATAAACGAGAAAAAAAGGGCACTTGCCATCTCCCACGTCAGCATAATATTCTTCCTCTTCTTTCTGTAAAAGAAGGAAAAAACAATTATATACGTTTATGCATAATTATTATGAAATTATATGAAGAAAACGTTCACAGTAAACAAGTAGGTGTTGCAACAAGGCTGAGTGTGAGGTGTTGCTAGGCTAGCCAGGACGACTCTGAGTGTGAGGTATTGCTAGGCTGGCCTGGACGACTCTGAGTGTGAGGTATTGCTAGGCTGGCCTGGACGACTGAGTGTGAGGTGTTGCTAGGCTGGCCTGGACGACTGAGTGTGAGGTGTTGCTAGGCTGGCCTGGACGACTGTGAGTGTGAGGTATTGCTAGACTGGTCTGGACGACTCTGAGTGTGAGGTGTTGCTAGACTGGCCTGGACGACTCTGAGTGTGAGGTGTTGCTAGGCTGGCCTGGACGACTCTGAGTGTGAGGTGTTGCTAGGCTGGCCTGGACGACTCTGAGTGCGAGGTGTTGCTAGGCTACCCTGGACGACTCTGAGTGTGAGGTGTTGCTAGGCTAGCCTGGACGACTCTGAATGTGAGGTGCTGCTAGGCTGGCCTGGACGACTCTGAATGTGAGGTGTTGCTAGGCTGGCCTGGACGACTCTGAATGTGAGGTGTTGCTAGGCTGGCCTGGACGACTCTGAGTGTGAGGTGTTGCTAGGCTGGCCTGGACGACTCTGAGTGTGTGGTGTTGCTAGGCTACCCTGGACGACTCTGAGTGTGAGGTGTTGCTAGGTTACCCTGAACGACTCTGAGTGTGAGGTGTTGCTAGGCTGGCCTGGACGACTGAGTGTGAGGTGTTGTTAGGCTGGCCTGGACGACTCTGAGTGTGAGGTGTTGCTAGGCTGGCCTGGACGACTCTGAGTGTGTGGTGTTGCTAGGCTACCCTGGACGACTCTGAGTGTGAGGTGTTGCTAGGTTACCCTGAACGACTCTGAGTGTGAGGTGTTGCTAGGCTGGCCTGGACGACTGAGTGTGAGGTGTTGTTAGGCTGGCCTGGAGGACTCTGAGTGTGAGGTGTTGCTAGGCTGGCCTGGACGACTGAGTGTGAGGTGTTGCTAGGCTGGCCTGGACGACTCTGAGTGTGAGGTGTTGCTAGGCTGGCCTGGACGACTGAGTGTGAGGTATTGCTAGGCTGGCCTGGACGACTGAGTGTGAGGTATTGCTAGGCTGGCCTGGACGATTGAGTGTGAGGTGTTGCTAGGCTGGCCTGGACGACTGAGTGTGAGGTATTGCTAAGCTGGCCTGGACGACTGAGTGTGAGGTGTTGCTAGGCTGGCCTGGACGGCTGAGTGCGAGATGTTGCTAGGCTGGCCTGGACGACTGAGTGTGAGGTGTTGCTAGGCTGGCCTGGACGACTGAGTGTGAGGTATTGCTAGGCTGGCCTGGACGACTGAGTGTGGAGTGTTGCTAGGCTGGCCTGGACGACTGAGTGTGAGGTATTGCTAGGCTGGCCTGGACGACTGAGTGTGAGGTGTTGCTAGGCTGGCCTGGACGACTGAGTGTGAGGTGTTGCTAGGCTAGCATGGACGACTGAGTGGGAGGTGTTGCTAGGCTGGCCTGGACGACTGAGTGTGAGGTATTGCTAGGCTGGCCTGGACGACTGAGTGTGAGGTGTTGCTAGGCTGGCCTGGACGACTGAGTATGAGGTGTTGCTAGGCTGGCCTGGACGACTGAGTGTGAGGTGTTGCTAGGCTGGCCTGGACGACTGAGTGGGAGGTGTTGCTAGGCTGGCCTGGACGACTGAGTGTGAGGTGTTGCTAGGCTGGCCTGGACGACTGAATGTGAGGTGTTGCTAGGCTGGCCTGGACGACTGAGTGTGAGGTGATGCTAGGCTGGCCTGGACGACTGAGTGTGAGGTGTTGCTAGGCTGGCCTGGACGACTGAGTGTGAGGTGTTGCTAGGCTGGCCTGGACGACTGAGTGTGAGGTGTTGCTAGGCTGGCCTGGACGACTGAGTGTGAGGTGTTGCTAGGCTGGCCTGGACGACTGAGTCTGAGGTGTTGCTAGGCTGGCCTGGACGACTGAGTGTGAGGTGTTGCTAGGCTGGCCTGGACGACTGAGTGTGAGGTGTTGCTAGGCTGGCCTGGACGACTGAGTGTGATGTGTTGCTAGGCTGGCCTGGACGACTGAGTGTGAGGTGTTGCTAGGCTGGCCTGGACGACTGAGTGTGAGGTGTTGCTAGGCTGGCCTGGACGAATTAACAAGTAAATCTTCCAAATGTGTCTTACCAACCTGTCAGTATTTCATAATATTTTGATATTTCTTTTAGGATATTGATCCATCTGAGATAAAAGAATTTGTCTTTAGATTTTCTTCAACTCTGACTCTCCTTAGTGGAAGGTTTGACTTAATGTAATGTTTGACTTAATCAACACGAATCGAATTTGAATAGCAAGTTCGATTCGTGTTGATTCTTCGACGTTAATACTTGCATAACATACCTATGTCACACTCTTTATAATCTTTTCACGTACACTAACGTACACTGGACGTACACTGGACGTACACTGGACGTACACTGGACATACAGGATCCTGGGGTCATATAATACAACAATACTTCTCGGACTGCACAGTGGCCAGAATACATCCAGTAGCAACATCAGTTATGACGCTCTGTGGAGTCACTGTGTTGCGGCTGTGAAGACAATCTTAATGACACAATCAACACTGTGTGGGAATTACTTACAAACTTATCATTGACTGATTCGTTCATTTGTTCATCTCTTTCTTTCCCGGAATCAATCTTGTGACTTCTCTTTGTACATAAGTTTTATCTCAGGTTGTCACTTTAGTTACATTGTTTACTAGTTCTGCTACAACTACAGGAGTAAAGTTGTGAGGATGTAACCTAACTGGCTGATGCTTGAACCCACTTGACTATATATTTACATAAATCGCCAATATTCAACAGAGGGAAATATTATTTCCGTTTAATATCATAAAGGTCACAGCAACTAATCCCTCACCTGAACGTTTGAAGGAACAGTGAGGGGGAAGGAGTATCAAATCAATTAAGCAAAAAACATTCACCAGTTTACATACACGATGTTACAGGTGTACAAGTGTGGCTTCCCTAACTGACAAACTTATGTGTAAAAAGCTTAAGCATTGAAAATATAAAATAATTTCATGTCACATATAATTAAATAGAGGAATTTTCTTGCTATAATGAGATCTATAATTTACCTCTTTATATAATAAACAACGTGAGGTGGAAGAAACCATTAGACTCACTAGAGGCTCTGGTGGCCTGGTGGTTAACGCTCTCGCTTCACACGGTGAGGGCCTGGGTTCGATTCCCAGCCAGAGTAGAAACATTGGACGTGTTTCTTTCCACCTGTTGTCTATGTTCCCCATCAGTAAAATGGGTACCTGGGTGTTAGTCGACTGGTGTGGGTCGCATCCTGGGACACTGACCTAAGGAGGCCTGGTCACAGACCGGGCCGCGGGGGCGTTGACCCCCGGAACTCTCTCCAGATAAACTACTTAATAGCGAGGTGGAAATATTGCAACTACAATACCATTCATGTTGTGAAGAATGGTTTCGAAAACCGACAAGTTGAAGATTGAGACACTTACTCAACATATGGGAATATTTATTGAGGAAACGTTTCGCCACACAGTGGCTTCATCAGTCCAGTAGAAAGGTGTAAAGAGAGGAGGAGATTGAGGTAATCAGTCCCTCAGCTGGAGTCGATGTGTTCAGTCCATCAATCTTGTAGAAAGTACAGCATAGGGCCGTAGACGTGGCTTATATACTGTAGTCAGGTGAGGCGAAGCAGGAGGAGGCGGGGTCATAGTGGTACCAACCACGTGTCCAACCTTTGGACGAAGACCTACTTTGACTATTGGATGGTGCCACTGTGACCCCCCCCCTTGTGTTATACTACACTATAACACCATGTTGCTTGTGTACAGTGTTATAATACACTATAACACCATGTTGCTTGTGTACAGTGTTATAATAGACTATAACACCATGTTGCTTGTGTACAGTGTTATAATACACTATAACACCATGTTGCTTGTGTACAGTGTTATAATACACTATAACACCCTTCATGTTGCTTGTGTACAGTGTTATAATACACTATAACACCATTCATGCTGCTTGTGTACAGTGTTATAATACACTATAATACCATGTTGCTTGTGTACAGTGTTATAATACACTATAACACCATGTTGCTTGTGTACAGTGTTATAATACACTATAACACCATGTTGCTTGTGTACAGTGTTATAATACACTATAACACCATGTTGCTTGTGTACAGTGTTATAATACAATATAACACCATTCATGCTGCTTGTGTACAATGTTATAATACAATATAACACCATTCATGTTGCTTGTGTACAGTGTTATAATACACTATAACACCATGTTGCTTGTGTACAGTGTTATAATACACTATAACACCATTCATGCTGCTTGTGTACAGTGTTATACTACACTATAACACCATGTTGCTTGTGTACAGTGTTATACTACACTATAACACCATGTTGCTTGTGTATAGTGTTATAATACACTATAACACCATGTTGCTTGTGTACAGTGTTATAATACACTATAACACCATGTTGCTTGTGAACAGTGTTATAATACACTATAACACCATGTTGCTTGTGTACAGTGTTATAATACACTATAACACCATGTTGCTTGTGTACAGTGTTATAATACACTTTAACACCATGTTGCTTGTGTACAGTGTTATAATACACTATAACACCATGTTGCTTGTGTACAGTGTTATAATACACTATAACACCATGTTGCTTGTGTACAGTGTTATAATACACTATAACACCATGTTGCTTGTGTACAGTGTTATAATACACTATAACACCATGTTGCTTGTGTACAGTGTTATAATACACTATAACACCATGTTGCTTGTGTACAGTGTTATAATACACTATAACACCATGTTGCTTGTGTACAGTGTTATAATACACTATAACACCATGTTGCTTGTGTACAGTGTTATAATACACTATAACACCATGTTGCTTGTGTACAGTGTTATAATACACTTTAACACCATGTTGCTTGTGTACAGTGTTATAATGTACACAACACTGCATTATGAATGAAGATAAATACTTGGGACTAAATAACACAAAGGCACAATACCGTGACTGGAGCAATACACAAATAACCTGCACATAGGAGAAAGAGAGAGCTTACGACGACGTTTCGGTCCGGCTTGGACCGACTTTGTAAATGGTTCAAGTCGGGCAAAACGGTGCGGATTATTTGTGTATTAGGGATCAACTTTTATTGTTCGATAACCTGCGTTTTACTCAATAATATTTGTGTAATCAGGAAAGACTCCCCACGAATTAATTCTTAATTTCTGATGAACATTAATTTTTAATTTCTGATGAACATTAATTCTTAATTTCTGATGAACAAGTTCAGATTTGCCCAATTAATTATCTGAAGCAAGTGATGGAGTGCTCGTCAGGTCAGCACAGTTTTTTATAATTTCATTCCTTTTAGTGACTTTATTTAGAGACGTATTGTCCATTTCTAATTATTCTTTGTAATATTGAACAACTAGTATTTATTTACTTACAGATAACAAATTGTTATCTGAACAATTGCTCAGATAATAATAGATATCTGAACTAGGAGGCAGTAGCCTACTAGTTCAGATACATGAACTAGGAGGCAGTAGACTACTAGTTTAGATACACGAACTAGGAGGCAGTAGACTACTAGTTTAGATACACGAACTAGGAGGCAGTAGACTACTAGTTTAGATACATGAACTAGGAGGCAGTAGCCTACTAGTTTAGATACACGAACTAGGAGGCAGTAGCCTACTAGTTTAGATACACGAACTAGGAGGCAGTAGACTACTAGTTTAGATACACGAACTAGGAGGCAGTAGACTACTAGTTTAGATACACGAACTAGGAGGCAGTAGCCTACTAGTTTAGATACATGAACTAGGAGGCAGTATACTACTAGTTTAGATACATGAATTAGGGGACAGTGGCCTACTAGTTTAGACACATAAGCTAGGAGGGAGTAGCCTACTAGTTCAGATACATGAACTAGGAGGCAGTAGCTTACTAGTTCATGTATACAAAATCACAACTCCAAGTAATGTATTTGCAGTAAATACATTTAATACAATTTAACCATCCTGATGTAATGTTTGTATTTTCAACACTGTATTTCACTATATTAATTATCCAGTTCATGTGAATGTTTATCATTGTAACAGTTGTTAATTAATATATTCTAACATAAATGTTTATAGTTTTGCTTAAATATTGATGCTTGCCATCAAACAACAAGCAATGCTGATATCTTCTATCAAACAAGAGACAATATTGATGTCTTCCATCAAATAACAGATAATATTGATGTCTTCTATCCAAAAACAGAGAATATTGATGTCTTCCATCAGACAACAGACAATATTGATGACTTCCATCAAACAACAGACAATATTGATGTCTTCCATCAAACAACAGACAATATTGATGTCTTCCATCAAACAACAGATAATATTGATGTCTTCTATCCAACAACAGAGAATATTGATGTCTTCCATCAGACAACAGACAATATTGATGTCTTCCATCAAATAACAGACAATATTGATGTCTTCCATCATACAACAGATAATATTGATGCTTTCCATGAAACAAAAGACAAAATTGATGTCTTCCAACAAACAACAGACAATATTGATGTCTTCCATCAGACAACAGACAATATTGATGTCTTCCATCAAACAACAGACAATATTGATGTTTTGCATCAAACAAAAGACAATATTGATGTCTTCCATCAAACAAGAGACAATATTGATGTTTTCCATCAAACAAGAGACAATATTGATGTCTTCCATCAGAGACAATATTGATGTCTTCCATCAAACAAGAGACAATATTGATGTCTTCCATCAAACAAGAGACAATATTGATGTCTTCCATCAAACAAGAGACAATATTGATGTTTTCCATCAAACAAGAGACAATATTGATGTCTTCCATCAGACAAGACACAATATTGATGTCTTCCAACAAACAAGTCACAATAGTGATGTTTCCCTCAGACAAGACACAATATTGATGTCTTCCATCAAACAAGAAACAATATTGATGTCTTCCAACAAGCAATACACAATATTGATATCTTCCATCAAACAAGAAACAATATTGATGTTTTCCAACAAACAAGACACAATATTGATGTCTTCCAACAAACAAGACACAATATTGATGTCTTCCATCAGAGGAGACACAATATTGATGTCTTCCATCAAACAAAAAACAATATTGATGTCTTCCATCAAACAAAAAACAATATTGATGTCTTCCATCAAACAAGAAACAATATTGATGTCTTCCATCAAACAAGAAACAATATTGATGTCTTCCATCAAACAAAAAACAATATTGATGTCTTCCATCAAACAAGAAACAATATTGATGTCTTCCATCAAACAAGAAACAATATTGATGTCTTCCATCAAACAAAAAACAATATTGATGTCTTCCATCAAACAAGAAACAATATTGATGTCTTCCAACAAACAAGAAACAATATTGATGTCTTCCATCAAACAAGAAACAATATTGATGTCTTCCATCAAACAAAAAACAATATTGATGTCTTCCATCAAACAAGAAACAATATTGATGTCTTCCAACAAACAAGAAACAATATTGATGTCTTCCATCAAACAAGAAACAATATTGATGTCTTCCAACAAACAAGAAACAATATTGATGTCTTCCAACAAACAAGAAACAATATTGATGTCTTCCATCAAACAAGAAACAATATTGATGTCTTCCATCAAACAAGAAACAATATTGATGTCTTCCATCAAACAAGAAACAATATTGATGTCTTCCAACAAACAAGAAACAATATTGATGTCTTCCAACAAACAAGAAACAATATTGATGTCTTCCATCAAACAAGAAACAATATTGATGTCTTCCATCAAACAAAAAACAATATTGATGTCTTCCATCAAACAAGAAACAATATTGATGTCTTCCAACAAACAAGAAACAATATTGATGTCTTCCAACAAACAAGAAACAATATTGATGTCTTCCAACAAACAAGAAACATTATTGATGTCTTCCAACAAACAAGACACAATATTGATGTCTTCCAACAAACAAGACACAATATTGATGTCTTCCATCAGACAAGACACAATATTTCATATTAATAACTTAAACACCCAAGGTGAAACTCATCGTTAAAAATTATCTATATTGAAAGTTTTCAACACCAGTTGATAGCAGTTGTATGATGATGTCATCAGCCAGTAACTGTCAGAGCACGCTGACAGCTTGTCAATGACTGTCAGTGCAATCTGGCAACTAGTGTTCCTTTACTATGAGTCTATTATAACCTTAATGTTGTCTTATCAAGGTATGTCATAAACACTTCACCTGAGATATTAATTTTTATAATTATGTTCAGTTTATTAGCGTTTTGTTAATTAAACCTGACTGTCTACAGATTTAATTAAATATTTGTTTACGTCGTAAAGTATAGTGACTAATGATACATCTTTATTACCAGGATCTTACTCATGTGTAGCTCCTAATAAAACATATACCACTACAAACATCTTTATTACCAGGATCTTACTCATGTGTAGCTCCTAATAAAACATATACCACTACAAACATCTTTATTACCAGGATCTTACTCATGTGTAGCTCCTAATAAAACATATACCACTACAAACATCTTTATTACCAGGATCTTACTCATGTGTAGCTCCTAATAAAACATATACCACTACAAACATCTTTATTACCAGGATCTTACTCATGTGTAGCTCCTAATAAAACATATACCACTACAAACATCTTTATTACCAGGATCTTACTCATGTGTAGCTCCTAATAAAACATACAACACTACAAACATCTTTGCTCTCACTTTATTTAAGTGAATTTAAATTAGGCATCAATCACAATGATTAATATGAATAAATTATACTATATTCTGTAGGGACTTAGACATATCCGGTCAGCACTCGACTATATCCGGTCAGCACTCGACTATATCCGGTCAGCACTTGACTATATCCGGTCAGCACTCGACTATATCCGGTCAGCACTTGACTATATCCGGTCAGCACTCGACTATATCCGGTCAGTACTTGACTATATCCGGTCAGTACTTGACTATATCCGGTCAGCACTCGACTATATCCGGTCAGTACTTGACTATATCCGGTCAGCACTCGACTATATCCGGTCAGTACTTGACTATATCCGGTCAGCACTCGACTATATCCGGTCAGCACTTGACTATATCCGGTTAGCACTCGACTATATCCGGTCAGCACTCGACTATATCCGGTCAACACTTGACTATATACTTCTATAATCTCAGGCTGGATGTGTTTTGCGTTATACCATTGTACTAATAATTAATAAATATAAGGAGAGTAGCTCCTCTGAAGTATTAGTAACGTCAAAGTTGAGCAAGAGGCCTTCAACTATAATAGAAAGACCTAGTAATTTTCGCTAGTAATTCTCACTAGAAATTCTCACTAGTTATTCTCACTAGTAATTCTCAATAGTAACTCTCACTAGTAATTCTCACTAGTAACTCTCACTAGTAATTCTCACTAGTAATTCTCATTAGAGTTCACTGGCAATTAGTAGATCTTTGAACATCTAATGTTCTATTATATAATAAAAAAATATGTACCATAATTATAACAAGGAATATATACACAGACAGTTAAAAAAAAATATTGAGTGTTTTATTAGGTCACCTCTGGTTGGTGATATTCTGAGCAGATTACTTCCCAGGTTCCCCTATTATACCTGTCACTAACAAGGCCTCACTAGTCACATATATGGCAATACAGAAGGATAAATTCCTGGGAGGTACATGAAGATGAAGACGGGTAATCCAATATGGCGTTTGATGAAGATCGTGAAGCGTAATCTTCTTGATGCCTATATTTTGCAATATCCACAGAAGGAAAGCTGTTCCTATTCTCGTGGTAATTTTATACACAAAATTAAATATTTTATTAACGGTGAATCCCTAAAATGAGCCTCTAAAATGAGTCGGAATAAATACATGAATTAATATAGTAGTATAGTTTCGGACTGAGCGACTGAGCGGGAAGCGTCCCATGAACAATTGACTCTACGTCTCCCAAATTCTTAAAACTTGATTTTAAATAATGATGTTTTCACTCACTAGTTTATTAAGAATATATTCTTTAAGGAAACTCAAAATTAATTAATAATGAAGATATCTGCTGTAAATTTGACTGTAGTGGGAACACAGATGTAATTTATATGGTACACAATATTTTCCTTCCATCCCCTTCTGAGGCAAACATATGACAGGTTAATGGATTAATTATGTTATGTAACACAAGAAGCAACAAATATTTCTCTACCCTTTAATGAACAATATTCTGAAAAAAATCCAAATACTTTTTATCATTTAATGTCACGTTTGGGAAGTGTATTACATATATTTGAAAAACTAACAACATCGGACCGGAACCTATCTAACAAGGGTCTTTCTAAATTCATACTAAACCAACTAAAAGCTTCTTTTCACGTATTCACTTTACTGGTTATATTTTACAAGTTCATTCCCCGATTATTGTTGCATTCTTCTCTCACTTCATGACTCACAAAATCGTAATGGCAAGATTGCAAACAAACCATACCACGGGCGGGAATGGAACTCCAGACCGTCGCTAATGCGACGGTCTGGAGTTTTGAGACTCTCTGATCGTGGGTTCTATCCCCACCCGTGGTGCGTTTTTTTCTCTCACTTCATTTGTTTTCATTTATATAAGGATCCACATTTGCTTTGTTTCAGCCTATCATAGGCTTGAGTTAACAGTCTTTATTTTCTTTAAATCTTTTAAGTTTATTTTAAAGTTCAGTGATCAATTTGCATAAATATCTTGACTGTGAATTATGAGGGAAAAATGGGGAGTCGTCGCCTGTTATTATCTTGCTGGCTGATTATATATCTTAGCCTTTCATTAAGAAATATATTACGTAGGTTTATTTAGTATTTACTCATAATTATTTTTTTCAAAAAGAGAGACAGAGACAGAGAGATAGAGATAAAGAGAGGGAGAGACAGAGACAGAGAGATAGAGAGAGGGAGAGACAGAGACAAACTTCCCTACTCACATCTCTAGCTCGTCCCTTGACCCAGTAGTGAGTGATTTATCTGAAGGTATAGTCACTTGTCAACCCCTTGGTTATGTGGGATCATCTGAGCACAAGGTTGTCTGTACGACATTGAACATTATAACAGAATTACATGAAGACTCTACACTACTGCAGGAAAGGGGAAACAGTCCGGCCCTTTTTTCAGAACTCACCCCCACTGATTGGAACGCTTTTTCTCCAAGGAGACTTTGATAAGTAATCTAACTAATCATTAATCTCTAGCAGACACACATCCTTCACCGGCAGTGTGTGACGAAGCCTTCGGATCAGCCTTGGTTCGGCTTTCGTTGTTGAGAGGCTAGTGCTGCTAAGTGGCTCCGTGGCCTGGCTGACAAAGTTCTCGCTTCACACGTTGAGGGCCCGGGTTCGATTCCTAGCGTAGTAGAAATATTTCGACTCATTTCCTTACACCTGTTGTTCTGTTCACCTAGCAGCAAATAGGCACTAGACTGCTGTGGGTCGCATCATGGGGGACAAGAGTGAGGACCACAATGGAAATAAGACAGACAGTACTCGATAACACACTGCCTTTCTTGGGTTATCCTGGGTAGCTAACCCTCCTGGGTAGCTAACCCTCCTGGGCTAAAAATCCGAAGGAAATCTTATCTTTTATCTTACAAGGCTTGAAGAAGGTATAACAGACATCCCACCATCTATAACAGTAACCAACACAGGCAAACCGGCAAACCTGTTGGAAAACGGAACAAGTCCGAAAGTGGATCATCTCTAGTTGGTGAGATGACAGAAAACGAAAATTGGCATCTTGTTAGTGAGCTACTAATCCTGGTGATCCTTGGTCAAACATAGTCTAGGTTATTCACCTGTTGAAATTATTTCACCTCTTTACTGGCATGATGGGAGCGTGTATACTAGAAGAGAGGAGAAAACTGATCTTTTTGCTGAGTATTATGCTGCCAGGATACAAGTTCCTGATCCAGTAAGAGAACCTCCTTTGCTAGCCGTAAGAACTGTGTCAAAGTTGACAGAGGTGACAACAAAGCAAAATGAAGAGTATCTCCTTAAATCACTGGACCATAAAAAGACCGAGAGTCCGGAGAAGGTGAGTCCAAGATTGCTGAGAAGAAGTGCATACCAGTTAGCATCGTAATGAAGCAAATCAGCCCCTTCAGTCATACTTAGGTTAGAGTGTGATAAATATTCGTTGTGAAAATATAATGACTGTCCTTAATGTATATATATTTTCGTATATTCATCCCTATGTACTATGTGCATGGTTCTGTAAGTCAGGTGTAAGAAATGAATGTAGTATAATTAACAGATGGCCATGTTATGTTATATTTCATCATTGTATTTATGGAAATTAATACAGAACAATTGTAAATGTTTAATTAATTAAGAAAGTATTATTATCACCATTATTATTATTATTATTGCTATTATTATTATTATTATTATTATTATTATTATTATTATTATTATTATTATTATTATTATTATTATTATTATTATTATTATTATTATTATTATTATAAAATCTGTAAATGATGTACTAATATCCCCATTACTGTAAAAGACATAACTAGCTAACGAAATATTTCAGGTATGACTATTCTCACATAGCAATGTTCCATTGTCAGTGGTTCCAATTATGATTTCACAGGAACATTGTTTAGCTCAAATATAACGTATAAATTATTTTTCTTGTGTGTTAGATTATTTTTCTAAGTAATAATTAATACCAGTGCTAACGAGGTGTAGTTATTAAATGTGAGCCATTGTTAAGGAGTCTTTGAAAGAGGTTGTGTATGGGGTAGTAGATCTGCTCAAGCAGCTGTGAGGGAACATGAGGGCAACACTTGAGTAAAGATATGACCAACGCCACACTTCTGCCAGCTTGATCAACCTTCCTCCGTTAATCAATACACTCTGTCTGCTGCTAACAAGTGAGTCCATCACCTGTGTTAATGTGTGTATAAGTTAGATTAGTCCAGTTATTATTATATAGGCAAGTTGTTGATAACTGGTTCAGAGAACTGAGAAGCTGAGGAATTAGATATATGTTCAACACTCGGGTATCTTGACTGAGGAAACGTTTAGTCTCACAGTGGCGTCATCAGTCTTAATCAAGGAAGAATGGTGAAGATCAGGAGTTTTTGGTAACTGCATGTTGTTGTGAACTACCGTGGAAGATACAGCCTCCTGACAGCACAGTTATATCACTATGGAATGGCTAATATGTGCCTTGTTTCTTACATTATTATACTGTAACACTTGGATATTGTGTAATCAGAGTTAACTGTAAGATTAGTGGTCTGTTTATGTATAACTGTGTGACTAACCCTTCCAGTCCAGCTGTGCCTTTGTAAAGTCTATCTTAACCTAAATATTTTTAAATCTGTTTTCCTTTCAGTATTTTACTAGTTTCTGTTCTTACTTATCATATGTGTGGAGTAAAACTGTATCTCTGGTAATGTGTCTTCAACCTGTTAATCTACCTCAATGTTCTCTTTGTTTTAAACTCAAACTTGTCTAGCCTGCCTGCAAACCCCTCAAGCTTCCTTGATGCTGGTGAGGGGCTCTTGATCTAGGGAATTGGGTCTGTGCTCCAGTTCCCTGAATTAAACCTGGATACCTTCCACATCCCCCTACAGGTACTGTATAATCCAACGAGTTTAGAGCTTTCCCCTTGATTATAATAATAATAATGTAACCTGCCTATGATAATACCTGCTACTTATGCTTACTGTGTTTATGTTGTAATTTGTCTTCTACCAGTAACATAACTCAACTTTATAACTATTTTTCTTTATCTGTAATAGGACTGTCTTTGTGCTTTATATTTTCCTGTTTCTTATTTATGCTAACCTATGATTTGTTCTTGTAATATCTGTCTCTAATTTTTATACATGTAAACTATGCCTGCCTATGGCCATTTTTTCGTATTTAATAATGTGTTAAGTTATATTGTGTCTACTTTACCTTGGAAAGATCTATTTTTTTGTTACTATGATAGTCCTTAATTTTTATAAGTGAATTATTTTGGGTATGTTATTGTTATTGTAGGTGACGATTGTGTACAGGTGTTTTGTTAACCTTGTCTCACTCTAGTTTAAGGCTGGTCTTTTATTTTTTAAATAATAGTATTAATCGTGAGTTTTATAACTAAATAAGAAACACTCTTATAGGATTTAGCAGCAACCAGGACCCCTGAAGATGTGCCAGAAGTTTACTAGATATTTTTTTGTAGATTCGCTGGTATAATCGCCCGACCTGGGCCTTTTCCAAGAGGCTCCCTGTCGTGGGAGTGTCTCAGACGAATGTCTGCCATGGGAGGAGGTACTACAAGTACCTCCTCATATTCTGGGACTAGGTATTCCCAGGTCTAGTCCTATTCCCCGCCTCCACTGGGCTCAGAGGGAGATGCTAAGTACCTTGGGCTGCCACAAACCCTGCTCACACCGGGCTCGATGGGTTGGCAGCTGCATAGCAGCAGACAATGTCAGGAGGTGCAAAGGCAGCAAGCACTACAGAATCCTTTTGGAGCCACACCCCAGCTTTGGGCATTAAACCTGAGCGCTGGGGAAGCTCAAGAATGCCTCTTGCTGTGTGTGTTGCTGCTGCTACTACTTCACATGTCCGTTGAACTCTTAATTTACTAGTGTCAACCAAACCAGGACCTGTCATGATATGCAGTAGTTACTAGAGAGAGTATTTGACAGCCCTAGTCCTGGAGGACAAGACAAGGACCGTTAGCTAGATATCTGAAGCTAGTATGGTACCAGGGACTCGTAGCAAAATTGCATGCACTAGGATTCGCCAGGTCTGCACTATGCCTCCTCAATTATTACCTACAAGGTAGATCTCTGAGAGTATTTCTCAACGGAACAGAGTCAACAAGACATTCTATTGGTTAAATGCTCCACAGGAAAGTGTGCTTGGGCCATTTTTGTGGAATATTTTCTTCAATGACCATCTTCATCTCATCCCTGAATGCTATGCATGTGCAGGCGACAGTACTCTGATATTTATTTTTCCAAGAGAGAAAACGCCAGCTGCTGTAAGTTACATCACTCACCAGCTTACAGCTATATAAACCTCGGAAAAATTATGGCAGGTCATATTTGTTCCTGAAAAAAACACACATGATTATGGTTTCTAGGTACCATGATGGTAATGCTGGAGCAGTGACAAGAAAAAATGGGAATCTGTTGGTAACCGGGGATGAAGCTGATGTCTTTAGAGTGAGATTTGACTCCAAAATGACTATGAAGAACCACGTTGTAAATCTTACAAATCTCACAGGCACATTTCGCATCTGCTCTGAATTATAGGTTGCAGGATTCTGTATGAGGCACAAGTACACTCACACTTTGAGTATGCTCCACTTTGATTGGTTTTCTCCGTCTCATCTGCGACTTCTTGACAGAATATAGAACACAGCAAAACAAGATATTTCTCTCCTGAACCCAGTTTGAATAGATCTGTCATTTCAACAAAGCCATCGATACTGGAGGGGTGTGGGTGGCCTTTCTGTTATGTATAAGGCCTTACTGTTTGTTATGTACAAGGCCTTACTATTAGGTTCAAGGTCTTACTGTTATGTACAAGTCCACTCCTCTCCGAGGAGACCGAGAAAGGAGGTTCTGTACAAGACATGCAGCAAACACTAATTAAATGAAATCTTGGGCCCACAGATGGTTCCAACTTCATGCTTTTCATTATCAAAATATCTTATAACAATAAAAAGGCTTTCAAATAAGCTGATGTAGGTAACAGTTCTTGTCTTATAAATAAAGCTAGGAACCCTAACCTAACCATGTAAAACCTTGAGAAGGAAAAAAGATTGTGAGAGACTTCCTTACGCACATTTCTGGTTCCTTCCTTAACCCAGTGGTGAGTGATCTATCTTAAATTTGTTTGCCAATTCCTTAGCTGTGTGGGATCATCTGACCACAAGGCTGTCTTTACGACAGAGAAGATTCCAACAGAACGAGGAGACTAATCAACACGCACAACCTGGCTGTAGGAAAGGAGAAACGGCGGCCCTTTGCTCTGAGCTCACCACCTCAAAGGTTATCAACGTCTCCAAGGTGACGTTGATAACCAAGTGAATGTCTTTACTTAACACCTTTAATCTCCAATAAAAATATATTCCTCACTAGCATTATGTGACGAAGACTTCAGATCAGGTCGATACTGCTATAAACAAGGCTTGGGGAATGTGCAAGAAAGATCCCATTATCTATATCAGGAACCTGCACAGGCAAACCTGCCGGGAAATGAAAGTTGTCCAAAAGAGAGGTCCAGAACTTGGCCACCCTTGGCCAAGGACCATAAGCTTATTCACCTGGCAAAATTATTCCACCTCTTAATCGGTAGGATGGGATTGTCTTTACTAGCAGTCAGGAGAAAGCTGACTTCTTTGCTGAAAACTTTGCTGCCAAGATGCAAGTTGCTGATCCAGCAACTTGCATCTGTGTCAGAGGTGACAACAAGACAAGATGAAATGTATCTTCCTAGTTAGCTGGACCAAGAAAAGGTCTGGGCCCAGATAAATTGAGCTAAAGCTTGCTGAGTAGATGTGCAGACAAGTAATGACTATCACAGTGTAAATGGCCTCCTTTGTGGAAAGAGGTAAATGTAGCCCATGTTCATAAAAAGGAGAGCAGAGAAGAAATCAGCAACTATAGACCAGTATGACTCCTGTCAACCACTGGCAAAATTCTTGAGACAATAATCTTACAGTAGACGACAGCGTTTTTCTTCTTGATAATCGCTCGCTTATTACTGACTATCAGTATGGCTGCTTATCTGCTGTTAAACCTTTCCACTATGTCTCATAAGTCACTGGATGAATCCAAGATCAGCTGTGTAGTAGCACGGAACATTATTAGTGGTATCGATCAAGGACGGCACTTGGTATTCTTGTACTCTTGGTAAAACTGCAAGCACTAGGAGTCTGACTCTGTACAATACCTCCTTATTGACTACATTCAAGGTAGATCGCTAAGTGCAGTTCTCAGTGAAACACAGTCAACAAAACACTCCATTGGTGCCGGTTTTCCAGAGGGAAGTGTGCTTGTGCCATTGTTACAGATTGTCTACTTCAATGACCTTCATCACAGATCCCATACATATACAGACCACTGTACTCCGACACTTACCCAAGAGAAGAAATGCCAGCTGCTCTCAGTTACATCAATCACCAGCTTACAGCTATATTAACCTGGGGAAAACGATGGCATGTCACATTTGCTCCTGAAAAAACACAAATGATGATGGTCTCTAGGCACCATGAAGGTAATGTTGGAGCAGTAGTAAGAATGAATGGGAGTGTTGGTACACGGAGATGAGGTTAACATAACTGTGGTGAAATTTCACTCGAAACTGACTATAAAGAACCACGTTGTAAATCTAGCAAAGTTTCCAGCAAGCTTACAGTACATGAATGTATCTCTTATCTGCTCAACAGCGGAAGTTAAAATATTCTGCGCAAGGCACAAGTATGTTTACACCTTGAATATGCTTAACTTTCTCATATTACCTGCCATCTGTCTCTACTGCGACTTCCTGACAGAAACAGGGTAAGACAATTCATCTCTCGCCAGGGCCCAGCCTGCATAGATCTGTCATTTCAACAGAGCCTTCGAGAACGGAGGGATGTGGGCGGCCATATTGTTATGATCAAGACCAATGTTGTCAAGGTACCACAGTTGGCTCCATTTCGAGGTCAACGAGAAGTAAGCTACACGACATAGCATGGAGAAAACATCAACTAACCTCTGGTTATACCCTTCTGAAGAACATCCTGTCATCTGAATTCACTGATTCCTAGAATGGCTCAAGTTTGAAACATGGTCGTCCAATATAATAACTTTAACAAAATACAGTTAATCAAATGGAATCACTGGCCTACAGAAGGCTCCAACTTCATCCTGTTCCCTATTTGTACATCTCATAATAAATAAAAGTCTTTCATATAAGCTGAGGTAGGTAACAGCTCTAAGCTTTTAAATAAAGGTAGGAACACTAAACCTAACCTTGTGGAATCTTTTTTAAAAATAGAGATGGATATACCTAGACCAAGAGAGACAGACAGAGAGAGAATGTATCCTGGTGATCTATAATTGAATGTTAGTCAGTGATCACTGGATCCATTAAGGTTCCCAGTGGCCTGGTGGCTAAAGCTCTCGCTTCTCACAGCGAGGATCTTGGTTCGATTCCCGGCTAGAGTAGAAACATTGGGCGTGTTGCTTTACACCGGTTGTCTATGTTCACCCTTCAGTAAAATGGGTACCTGGGTGTTAGTGGACTGGTGTGGGTCGCATCCTGGGTGTTAGTGGACTGGTGTGGGTCGCATCCTGGGACTAAACTGACTTAATCTGCCCGAAATGCTCAGTATAACAAGCGGCTTTCTGTATGTCATTGATGTCAGTTATGGTCTGTATACCTTGTACATGTACTTGTAAAAAATAAAGATATTATTATTATTATTATTATTATTATTATTATTATTATTATTATTATTATTATTATTATTATTACTATTACTATTATTATTATTATTATTATTATTATTATTATTATTATTATTATTATTATTATTATTATTACTATTATTATTATTATTATTATTATTATTATTATTATTATTAT
>NC_091382.1:15249622-15255028 GCF_038502225.1 Cherax quadricarinatus
GCAATCCTTGCTGTCAATATTGTTATTGCAAGGTATGGATTGCAATCCTTGCTGTCAATATTGTTATTGCAAGATATGGATTGCAATCCTTGCTGTCAATATTGTTATTGCAAGGTATGGATTGCAATCCTTGCTGTCAATATTGTTATTGCAAGGTATGGATTGCAATCCTTGCTGTCAATATTGTTATTGCAAGGTATGGATTGCAATCCTTGCTGTCAATATTGTTACTGCAAGGTATGGATTGCAATCCTTGCTGTCAATATTGTTATTGCAAGGTATGGATTGCAATCCTTGCTGTCAATATTGTTACTGCAAGGTATGGATTGCAATCCTTGCTGTCAATATTGTTACTGCAAGGTATGGATTGCAATCCTTGCTGTCAATATTGTTACTGCAAGGTATGGATTGCAATCCTTGCTGTCAATATTGTTATTGCAAGATATGGATTGCAATCCTTGCTGTCAATATTGTTATTGCAAGATATGGATTGCAATCCTTGCTGTCAATATTGTTATTGCAAGATATGGATTGCAATCCTTGCTGTCAATATTGTTATTGCAAGATATGGATTGCAATCCTTGCTGTCAATATTGTTATTGCAAGATATGGATTGCAATCCTTGCTGTCAATATTGTTATTGCAAGATATGGATTGCAATCCTTGCTGTCAATATTGTTATTGCAAGGTATGGATTGCAATCCTTGCTGTCAATATTGTTATTGCAAGATATGGATTGCAATCCTTGCTGTCAATATTATTATTGCAAGATATGGATTGCAATCCTTGCTGTCAATATTGTTATTGCAAGATATGGATTGCAATCCTTGCTGTCAATATTGTTATTGCAAGGTATGGATTGCAATCCTTGCTGTCAATATTGTTATTGCAAGGTATGGATTGCAATCCTTGCTGTCAATATTGTTATTGCAAGGTATGGATTGCAATCCTTGCAGTCAATATTGTTATTGCAAGGTATGGATTGCAATCCTTGCTGTCAATATTGTTATTGCAAGATATGGATTGCAATCCTTGCTGTCAATATTGTTATTGCAAGGTATGGATTGCAATCCTTGCAGTCAATATTGTTATTGCAAGGTATGGATTGCAATCCTTGCTGTCAATATTGTTATTGCAAGGTATGGATTGCAATCCTTGCTGTCAATATTGTTATTGCAAGGTATGGATTGCAATCCTTGCTGTCAATATTGTTATTGCAAGATATGGATTGCAATCCTTGCTGTCAATATTGTTATTGCAAGGTATGGATTGCAATCCTTGCAGTCAATATTGTTATTGCAAGGTATGGATTGCAATCCTTGCTGTCAATATTGTTATTGCAAGGTATGGATTGCAATCCTTGCTGTCAATATTGTTACTGCAAGGTATGGATTGCAATCCTTGCTGTCAATATTGTTATTGCAAGGTATGGATTGCAATCCTTGCTGTCAATATTGTTATTGCAAGGTATGGATTGCAATCCTTGCTGTCAATATTGTTATTGCAAGGTATGGCTGTCATTGCAATCCTTGCTGTCAATATTGTTATTGCAAGGTATGGATTGCAATCCTTGCAATATTGTTATTGCAAGGTATTGTTTGCTGTCATTTGTTATTGCAAGGTATGGATTGCAATCCTTGCTGTCAATATTGTTATTGCAAGGTATGGATTGCAATCCTTGCTGTCAATATTGTTATTGCAAGGTATGGATTGCAATCCTTGATGTCAATATTGTTATTGCAAGGTATGGATTGCAATCCTTGCTGTCAATATTGTTATTGCAAGGTATGGATTGCAATCCTTGCTATTGTTATTGCAAGGTATGGATGTCCTTGCATCAATATTGTTATTGCAAGGTATGGATTGCAATCCTTGCTGTCAATATTGTTATTGCAAGATATGGATTGCAATCCTTGCTGTCAATATTGTTATTGCAAGGTATGGATTGCAATCCTTGCTGTCAATATTGTTATTGCAAGATATGGATTGCAATCCTTGCTGTCAATATTGTTATTGCAAGGGATTGCAATCCTTGCTGTCAATATTGTTATTGCAAGATATGGATTGCAATCCTTGCAGTCAATATTGTTATTGCAAGATATGGATTGCATCCTTGCTGTCATATTGTTATTGCAAGATATGGATTGCAATCTTGCTGTCAATATTGTTATTGCAAGATATGGATTGCAATCCTTGGTCAATATGCAAGATATGGATTGCAATCCTTGCTGTCAATATTGTTATTGCAAGGTATGGATTGCAATCCTTGCTGTCAATATTGTTATTGCAAGATATGGATTGCAATCCTTGCTGTCAATATTGTTATTGCAAGATATGGATTGCAATCCTTGCTGTCAATATTGTTATTGCAAGATATGGATTGCAATCCTTGCTGTCAATATTGTTATTGCAAGATATGGATTGCAATCCTTGCTGTCAATATTGTTATTGCAAGATATGGATTGCAATCCTTGCTGTCAATATTGTTATTGCAAGATATGGATTGCAATCCTTGCTGTCAATATTGTTATTGCAAGGTATGGATTGCAATCCTTGCTGTCAATATTGTTATTGCAAGGTATGGATTGCAATCCTTGCTGTCAATATTGTTATTGCAAGGTATGGATTGCAATCCTTGCTGTCAATATTGTTATTGCAAGATATGGATTGCAATCCTTGCTGTCAATATTGTTATTGCAAGATATGGATTGCAATCCTTGCTGTCAATATTGTTATTGCAAGATATGGATTGCAATCCTTGCTGTCAATATTGTTATTGCAAGATATGGATTGCAATCCTTGCTGTCAATATTGTTATTGCAAGATATGGATTGCAATCCTTGCTGTCAATATTGTTATTGCAAGATATGGATTGCAATCCTTGCTGTCAATATTGTTATTGCAAGGTATGGATTGCAATCCTTGCTGTCAATATTGTTATTGCAAGGTATGGATTGCAATCCTTGCTGTCAATATTGTTATTGCAAGGTATGGATTGCAATCCTTGCTGTCAATATTGTTATTGCAAGATATGGATTGCAATCCTTGCTGTCAATATTGTTATTGCAAGATATGGATTGCAATCCTTGCTGTCAATATTGTTATTGCAAGATATGGATTGCAATCCTTGCTGTCAATATTGTTATTGCAAGGTATGGATTGCAATCCTTGCTGTCAATATTGTTATTGCAAGATATGGATTGCAATCCTTGCTGTCAATATTATTATTGCAAGATATGGATTGCAATCCTTGCTGTCAATATTGTTATTGCAAGATATGGATTGCAATCCTTGCTGTCAATATTGTTATTGCAAGGTATGGATTGCAATCCTTGCTGTCAATATTGTTATTGCAAGGTATGGATTGCAATCCTTGCTGTCAATATTGTTATTGCAAGGTATGGATTGCAATCCTTGCTGTCAATATTGTTATTGCAAGATATGGATTGCAATCCTTGCTGTCAATATTATTATTGCAAGATATGGATTGCAATCCTTGCTGTCAATATTGTTATTGCAAGATATGGATTGCAATCCTTGCTGTCAATATTGTTATTGCAAGGTATGGATTGCAATCCTTGCTGTCAATATTGTTATTGCAAGGTATGGATTGCAATCCTTGCTGTCAATATTGTTATTGCAAGGTATGGATTGCAATCCTTGCAGTCAATATTGTTATTGCAAGGTATGGATTGCAATCCTTGCTGTCAATATTGTTATTGCAAGATATGGATTGCAATCCTTGCTGTCAATATTGTTATTGCAAGGTATGGATTGCAATCCTTGCAGTCAATATTGTTATTGCAAGGTATGGATTGCAATCCTTGCTGTCAATATTGTTATTGCAAGGTATGGATTGCAATCCTTGCTGTCAATATTGTTATTGCAAGGTATGGATTGCAATCCTTGCTGTCAATATTGTTATTGCAAGATATGGATTGCAATCCTTGCTGTCAATATTGTTATTGCAAGGTATGGATTGCAATCCTTGCAGTCAATATTGTTATTGCAAGGTATGGATTGCAATCCTTGCTGTCAATATTGTTATTGCAAGGTATGGATTGCAATCCTTGCTGTCAATATTGTTACTGCAAGGTATGGATTGCAATCCTTGCTGTCAATATTGTTATTGCAAGGTATGGATTGCAATCCTTGCTGTCAATATTGTTATTGCAAGGTATGGATTGCAATCCTTGCTGTCAATATTGTTATTGCAAGGTATGGATTGCAATCCTTGCTGTCAATATTGTTATTGCAAGGTATGGATTGCAATCCTTGCTGTCAATATTGTTATTGCAAGGTATGGATTGCAATCCTTGCTGTCAATATTGTTATTGCAAGGTATGGATTGCAATCCTTGCTGTCAATATTGTTATTGCAAGGTATGGATTGCAATCCTTGCTGTCAATATTGTTATTGCAAGGTATGGATTGCAATCCTTGCTGTCAATATTGTTATTGCAAGGTATGGATTGCAATCCTTGCTGTCAATATTGTTATTGCAAGGTAGTTGGCAATCCTTGCTGTCAATATTGTTATTGCAAAGGTATGGATTGCAATCCTTGCTGTCAATTTTGTTCTTGCTAGGTATGGATTGCAATCCTTGCTGTCAATATTGTTATTGCAAGGTATGGATTGCAATCCTTGCTGTCAATATTGTTATTGCAAGGTATGGATTGCAATCCTTGCAGTCAATATTGTTATTGCAAAGGTATGGATTGCAATCCTTGCTGTCAATATTGTTATTGCAAGATATGGATTGCAATCCTTGCTGTCAATATTGTTATTGTAAGGTATGGATTGCAATCCTTGCTGTCAATATTGTTATTGCAAGATATAGGATTGCAATCCTTGCTGTCAATATTGTTATTGCAAGATATGGATTGCAATCCTTGCTGTCAATATTGTTATTGCAAGATATGGAGTTGAATCCTTGCTGTCAATATTGTTATTGCAAGATATGGATTGCAATCCTTGCTGTCAATATTGTTATTGCAAGATATGGATTGCAATCCTTGCTGTCAATATTGTTATTGCAAGATATGGATTGCAATCCGCCTGTCAATATTGTTATTGCAAGATATGGATTGCAATCCTTGCTGTCAATATTGTTATTGCAAGGTATGGATTGCAATCCTTGCTGTCAATATTGTTATTGCAAGGTATGGATTGCAATCCTTGTGTCAATATTGTTATTGCAAAGGTATGGATTGCAATCCTTGCTGTCAATATTGTTATTGCAAGGTATGGATTGCAATCCTTGCTGTCAATATTGTTATTGCAAGGTATGGATTGCAATCCTTGCTGTCAATATTGTTATTGCAAGGTATGGATTGCAATCCTTGCTGTCAATATTGTTATTGCAAGGTATGGATTGCAATCCTTGTCGTCAGTATTAGTGAACATC